>NW_027514630.1:0-154155 GCF_048772815.1 Callospermophilus lateralis
GTTTGAATTTTTAGGTTTCACTCTGTTTTCTCCAACATAGATAGCTGTGTTTGGAATTCTAAATCAAACACGGTTTGTTCTAGCTCCTTGAAACTTGACCAAATGAAGTAGTTCTAAGTTCTATCTCTATGGTTTGTTTCCTCTTGAAGTACCCCATGCAGAGACTGGCGAAAAACACTTTCGTTTGAAAGGGATTGCCAAGCTTCCAAAAAACTACTAGTTTGCTGAAATCTCAGCAAACATTTTTTCACCAAAACTTGATGATACTTGGTGGTAATGATCAGTTCACTAAGCCCACTTGGCTGCCCAATTTTTACTCTTCTAGGTTCCAGCGTTCGTTTCCAGTAACACTTTGAAATTTTAGGTTTCACTCTGTTTTCTGCTATATAGATAGATGTCTTTGAAACTCTAAATCAAACACGGTGTGTGCTAGCTCCGTGAAACTTGAGAAAATGAAGTAGTTCTAAGTTCTATCTCTATGGTTTGTTTCCTCTTGAAGTAAACCATGCAGAGACTGGCGAAGAACACTTTCGTTTGAAAGGGGTTGCCAAGCTTCCAAAAAACTACTCGTTTGCTGAAATCTCAGCAAACATGTTTTCACCAAATCTTGATAATACTTGGTGGTAATGATCAGTTCACTAAGCCCACTTGGCTGCCCAATTTTCACTCTTCTAGGTTCAAGCGTTCGTTTCCAGTAACACTTTGAATTTTTAGGTTTCACTCTGTTTTCTGCTATATAGATAGATGTTTTGAAACTCTAAATCAAACACGGTTTGTGCTAGCTCCTTGAAACTTGACAAAATGAAGTAGTTGTTAGTTCTATCTCTATGGTTTTTTTCCTCTTGAAGTACCCCATGCAGAGACTGGCGAAAAACACTTTCGTTTGAAAGGGGTTGCCAAGCTTCCAAAAAACTACTAGTTTGCTGAAATCTCAGCAAACATTTTTTCACCAAATCTTGATGATACTTGGTGGTAATGATCAGTTCACTAATCCCACTTGGCTTCCCAACTTTCACTCTTCTAGGTTCAAGCGTTCGTTTCCAGTAACAGTTTGAAATTTTAGGTTTCACACTGTTTTCTGCTATATAGATAGATGTCTTTGAAACTCTAAATCAAACACGGTTTGTGCTAGCTCCTTGAAACTTGACAAAATGAAGTAGTTGTTAGTTCTATCTCTATGGTTTTTTTCCTCGTGAAGTACCCCATGCAGAGACTGGCGAAAAACACTTTCGTTTGAAAGGGGTTGCCAAGCTTCCAAAAAACTACTAGTTTGCTGAAATCTCAGCAAACATTTTTTCACCAAATCTTGATGATACTTGGTGGTAATGATCAGTTAACTAATCCCACTTGGCTGATTAATTTTATTCTTCTAGGTTGAAGCTTTCGTTTCCAGTGACTGTTTGAATTTTTAGGTTTCACTCTGTTTTCTCCAAGATAGATAGCTGTGTTTGGAATTCTAAATCAAACACGGTTTGTGCTAGCTCCTTGAAACTTGACCAAATGAAGTAGTTCTAAGTTCTATCTCTATGGTTTGTTTCCTCTTGAAGTACCCCATGCAGAGACTGGCGAAAAACACTTTCGTTTGAAAGGGGTTGCCAAGCTTCCAAAAAACTACTAGTTTGCTGAAATCTCAGCAAACATTTTTTCACCAAATCTTGATGATACTTGGTGGCAATGATCAGTTCACTAAGCCCACTTGGCTGCCCAATTTTCACTCTTCTAGGTTCAAGCGTTCGTTTCCAGTAACACTTTGAATTTTTAGGTTTCACTCTGTTTTCTGCTATATAGATAGATGTGTTGAAACTCTAAATCAAACACGGTTTGTGCTAGCTCCTTGAAACTTGACCAAATGAAGTAGTTCTAAGTTCTATCTCTATGGTTTGTTTCCTCTTGAAGTACCCCATGCAGAGACTGGCGAAAAACACTTTCGTTTAAAGGGGTTGCCAAGCTTCCAAAAAACTACTAGTTTGCTGAAATCTCAGCAAACATTTTTTCACCAAAACTTGATGATACTTGGTGGTAATGATCAGTTCACTAAGCCCACTTGGCTGCCCAATTTTTACTCTTCTAGGTTCAAGCGTTCGTTTCCAGTAACACTTTGAAATTTTAGGTTTCACTCTGTTTTCTGCTATATAGATAGATGTCTTTGAAACTCTAAATCAAACACGGTTTGTGCTAGCTTTTTGAAACTTGACAAAATGAAGTAGTTGTTAGTTCTATCTCTATGGTTTTTTTCCTCTTGAAGTACCCCATGCAGAGACTGGCGCAAAACACTTTCGTTTGAAAGGGGTTGCCAAGCTTCCAAAAAACTACTAGTTTGCTGAAATCTCAGCAAACATTTTTTCACCAAATCTTGATGATACTTGGTGGTAATGATCAGTTCACTAATCCCACTTGGCTTCCCAACTTTCACTCTTCTAGGTTCAAGCGTTCGTTTCCAGTAACAGTTTGAATTTTTAGGTTTCACTCTGTTTTCTCCAACATAGATAGCTGTGTTTGGAATTCTAAATCAAACACGGTTTGTGCTAGCTCCTTGAAACTTGACCAAATGAAGTAGTTCTAATTTCTATCTCTATGGTTTGTTTCCTCTTGAAGTACCCCATGCAGAGACTGGCGAAAAACACTTTCGTTTGAAAGGGGTTGCCAAGCTTCCAAAAAACTACTAGTTTGCTGAAATCTCAGCAAACATTTTTTCACCAAATCTTGATGATACTTGGTGGTAATGATCAGTTCACTAATCCCACTTGGCTGCCCAAATTTTATTCTTCTAGGTTGAAGCGTTCGTTTCCAGGAACACTTTGAATTTTTAGGTTTCACTCTGTTTTCTGCGATATAGATAGATGTGTTTGAAACTCTAAATCAAACACGGTTTGTGCTAGCTCATTGAAACTTGACCAAATGAAGTAGTTCTAAGTTCTATCTCTATGGTTTGTTTCTTCTTGAAGTACCCCATGCAGAAACTGGCGAAAAACACTTTCGTTTGAAAGGGGTTGAAATGCTTCCAAAAAACTACTAGTTTGCTGAAATCTCAGCAAACATTTTTTCACCAAATCTTGATGATACTTGGTGGTAATGATCAGTTCACTAATCCCACTTGGCTGCCCAACTTTCAATCTTCTAGGTTCAAGCGTTCGTTTCCAGTAACAGATTGAATTATTAGGTTTCACTCTGTTTTCTGCTATATAGATAGATGTGTTTGAAACTCTAAATCAAACACGGTTTGTGCTAGCTCCGTGAAACTTGACAAAATTAATTAGTTCTAAGTTCTATCTCTATGTTTTGTTTCCTCTTGAAGTTCCCCATGCAGAGACTGGCAAAGAACACTTTCGTTTGAAAGGGGTTGCCAAGCTTCCAAAAAACTACTAGTTTGCTGAAATCTCAGCAAATATTTTTTCACCAAATCTTGATGATACTCTTGGTAATGATCAGTTCACTAAGCCCACTTGGCTGCCCAATTTTCACTCTTCTAGGTTCAAGTGTTCGTTTCCAGTAACACTTTGAATTTTTAGGTTTCACTCTGTTTTCTGCTATATAGATAGATGTGTTTGAAACTCTAAATCAAACACGGTTTGTGCTAGCTCCTTGAAACTTGACAAAATGAAGTAGTTCTAAGTTCTATCTCTATGGTTTGTTTCCTCTTGAAGTACCCCATGCAGAACCTGGCGAAAAACACTTTCGTTTGAAAGGGGTTGCCAAGCTTCCAAAAAACTACTAGTTTGCTGAAATCTCAGCAAATATTTTTTCACCAAAACTTGATGATACTTGGTGGTAATGATCAGTTCACTAAGCCCACTTGGCTGCCCAATTTTTACTCTTCTAGGTTCAAGCGTTCGTTTCCAGTAACACTTTGAAATTTTAGGTTTCACTCTGTTTTCTGCTATATAGATAGATGTCTTTGAAACTCTAAATCAAACACGGTTTGTGCTAGCTCCTTGAAACTTGACAAAATGAAGTAGTTGTTAGTTCTATCTCTATGGTTTTTTTCCTCTTGAAGTACCCCATGCAGATACTGGCGAAAAACACTTTCGTTTGAAAGGGGTTGCCAAGCTTCCAAAAAACTACTAGTTTGCTGAAATCTCAGCAAACATTTTTTCACCAAATCTTGATGATACTCTTGGTAATGATGAGTTCACTAAGCCCACTTGGCTGCCCAATTTTCACTCTTCTAGGTTCAAGTGTTCGTTTCCAGTAACACTTTGAATTTTTAGGTTTCACTCTGTTTTCTGCTATATAGATAGATGTGTTTGAAACTCTAAATCAAACACGGTTTGTGCTAGCTCCTTGAAACTTGACAAAATGAAGTAGTTCTAAGTTCTATCTCTATGGTTTGTTTCCTCTTGAAGTACCCCATGCAGAACCTGGCGAAAAACACTTTCGTTTGAAAGGGGTTGCCAAGCTTCCAAAAAACTACTAGTTTGCTGAAATCTCAGCAAATATTTTTTCACCAAAACTTGATGATACTTGGTGGTAATGATCAGTTCACTAAGCCCACTTGGCGGCCCAATTTTTACTCTTCTAGGTTCAAGCGTTCGTTTCCAGTAACACTTTGAAATTTTAGGTTTCACTCTGTTTTCTGCTATATAGATAGATGTCTTTGAAACTCTAAATCAAACACGGTTTGTGCTAGCTCCTTGAAACTTGACAAAATGAAGTAGTTGTTAGTTCTATCTCTATGGTTTTTTTCCTCTTGAAGTACCCCATGCAGATACTGGCGAAAAACACTTTCGTTTGAAAGGGGTTGCCAAGCTTCCAAAAAACTACTAGTTTGCTGAAATCTCAGCAAACATTTTTTCACCAAATCTTGATGATACTTGGTGGTAATGATCAGTTCACTAATCCCACTTGGCTGCCCAAATTTTATTCTTCTAGGTTGAAGCTTTCGTTTCCAGTGACTGTTTGAATTTTTAGGTTTCACTCTGTTTTCTCCAACATAGATAGCTGTGTTTGGAATTCTAAATCAAACACGGTTTGTGCTAGCTCCTTGAAACTTGACCAAATGAAGTAGTTCTAAGTTCTATCTCTATGGTTTGTTTCCTCTTGAAGTACCCCATGCAGAAACTTGCGAAAAACACTTTGGTTTGAAAGGGGTTGCCAAGCTTCCAAAAAACTACTAGTTTGCTGAAATCTCAGCAAATATTTTTTCACCAAATCTTGATGATACTTGGTGGTAATGATCAGTTCACTAATCCCACTTGGCTGCCCAACTTTCATCTTGTAGGTTCAAGCGTTCGTTTCCAGTAACAGATTGAATTATTAGGTTTCACTCTGTTTTCTGCTATATAGATAGATGTGTTTGAAACTCTAAATCAAACACGGTTTGTGCTAGCTCCGTGAAACTTGACAAAATGAAGTAGTTCTAAGTTCTATCTCTATGGTTTGTTTCCTCTTGAAGTACCCCATGCAGAGACTGGCGAAGAACACTTTCGTTTGAAAGGGGTTGCCAAGCTTCCAAAAAACTACTCGTTTGCTGAAATCTCAGCAAACATTTTTTCACCAAATCTTGATGATACTTGGTGGTAATGATCAGTTCACTAAGCCCACTTGGCTGCCCAATTTTCACTCTTCTAGGTTCAAGCGTTCGTTTCCAGTAACACTTTGAATTTTTAGGTTTCACTCTGTTTTCTGCTATATAGATAGATGTGTTTGAAACTCTAAATCAAACACGGTTTGTGCTAGCTCCTTGAAACTTGACAAAATGAAGTAGTTCTAAGTTCTATCTCTATGGTTTGTTTCCTCTTGAAGTACCCCATGCAGAAACTGGCGAAAAACACTTTCGTTTGAAAGGGGTTGCCATGCTTCCAAAAAACTACTAGTTTGCTGAAATCTCAGCAATTTTTTTTTCACCAAATCTTGATGATACTTGGTGGTAATGATCAGTTCACTAAGCCCACTTGGCTGCCCAACTTTCACTCTTCTAGGTTCAAGCGTTCGTTTCCAGGAACACTTTGAATTTTTAGGTTTCACTCTGTTTTCTGCGATATAGATAGATGTGTTTGAAACTCTAAATCAAACACGGTTTGTGCTAGCTCATTGAAACTTGACCAAATGAAGTAGTTCTAAGTTCTATCTCTATGGTTTGTTTCTTCTTGAAGTACCCCATGCAGAAACTGGCGAAAAACACTTTCGTTTGAAAGGGGTTGCCAGGCTTCCAAAAAACTACTAGTTTGCTGAAATCTCAGCAAACATTTTTTCACCAAATCTTGATGATACTTGGTGGTAATGATCAGTTCACTAATCCCACTTGGCTGCCCAACTTTCACTCTTCTAGGTTCAAGCGTTCGTTTCCAGTAACAGATTGAATTATTAGGTTTCACTCTGTTTTCTGCTATATAGATAGATGTGTTTGAAACTCTAAATCAAACACGGTTTGTGCTAGCTCCGTGAAACTTGACAAAATGAATTAGTTCTAAGTTCGATCTCTATGGTTTGTTTCCTCTTGAAGTACCCCATGCAGAGACTGGCGAAAAACACTTTCGTTTGAAAGGGGTTGCCAAGCTTCCAAAAAACTACTCGTTTGCTGAAATCTCAGCAAACATTTTTTCACCAAATCTTGATGATACTTGGTGGTAATGATCAGTTCACTAAGCCCACTTGGCTGCCCAATTTTCACTCTTCTAGGTTCAAGCGTTCGTTTCCAGTAACACTTTGAATTTTTAGGTTTCACTCTGTTTTCTGCTATATAGATAGATGTGTTTGAAACTCTAAATCAAACACGGTTTGTGCTAGCTCCTTGAAACTTGACAAAATGAAGTAGTTCTAAGTTCTATCTCTATGGTTTGTTTCCTCTTGAAGTACCCCATGCAGAAACTGTCGAAAAACACTTTCGTTTGAAAGGGGTTGCCATGCTTCCAAAAAACTACTCGTTTGCTGAAATCTCACCAAACATTTTTTCACCAAATCTTGATGATACTTGGTGGTAATGATCAGTTCACTAATCCCACTTGGCTGCCAACTTTCACTCTTCTAGGTTCAAGCGTTCTTTTCCAGTAACAGTTTGAATTTTTAGGTTTCACTCTGTTTTCTGCTATATAGATAGATGTGTTTGAAACTCTAAATCAAACACGGTTTGTGCTAGCTCCGTGAAACTTGACAAAATGAAGTAGTTGTTAGTTCTATCTCTATGGTTTTTTTTCTCTTGAAGTACCCCATGCAGAGACTGGCGAAAAACACTTTCGTTTGAAAGGGGTTGCCATGCTTCCAAAAAACTACTAGTTTGCTGAAATCTCAGCAAACATTTTTTCACCAAATCTTGATGATACTTGGTGGTAATGATCAGTTCACTAAGCCCACTTGGCTGCCCAAATTTTATTCTTCTAGGTTGAAGCTTTCGTTTCTAGTGACTGTTTGAATTTTTAGGTTTCACTCTGTTTTCTCCAACATAGATAGCTGTGTTTGGAATTCTAAATCAAACACGGTTTGTGCTAGCTCCTTGAAACTTGACCAAATGAAGTAGTTCTAAGTTCTATCTCTATGGTTTGTTTCCTCTTGAAGTACAGCATGCAGAGACTGGCGAAAAACACTTTCGTTTGAAAGGGGTTGCCAAGCTTCCAAAAAACTACTAGTTTGCTGAAATCTCAGCAAACATTTTTTCACCAAATCTTGATGATACTTGGTGGTAATGATCAGTTCACTAAGCCCACTTGGCTGCCCAATTTTTACTCTTCTAGGTTCAAGCGTTCATTTCCAGTAACAGTTTGAATTTTTAGGTTTCACTCTGTTTTCTGCTATATAGATAGATGTCTTTGAAACTCTAAATCAAACACGGTTTGTGCTAGCTCCTTGAAACATGACAAAATGAAGTAGTTCTCAGTTCTATCTCTATGGTTTTTTTCCTCGTGAAGTACCCCATGCAGTGACTGGCGAAAAACACTTTCGTTTGAAAGGGGTTGCCAAGCTTCCAAAAAACTACTAGTTTGCTGAAATCTCAGCAAACATTTTTTCACCAAATCTTGATGATACTTGGTGGTAATGATCAGTTCACTAATCCCACTTGGCTGCCCAAATTTTATTCTTTTAGGTTGAAGCTTTCGTTTCCAGTGACTGTTTGAATTTTTATGTTTCACTCTGTTTTCTCCAACATAGATAGCTGTGTTTGGAATTCTAAATCAAACACGGTTTGTGCTAGCTCCTTGAAACTTGACAAAATGAAGTAGTTGTTAGTTCTATCTCTATGGTTTTTTTCCTCTTGAAGGACCCCATGCAGAGACTGGCGAAAAACACTTTCGTTTGAAAGGGGTTGCCAAGCTTCCAAAAAACTACTAGTTTGCTGAAATCTCAGCAAATATTTTTTCACCAAATCTTGATGATACTTGGTGGTAATGATCAGTTCACTAATCCCACTTGGCTTCCCAACTTTCACTCTTCTAGTTTCAAGCGTTCGTTTCCAGTAACAGTTTGAATTTTTAGGTTTCACTCTGTTTTCTGCTATATAGATAGATGTGTTTGAAACTCTAAATCAAACACGGTTTGTGCTAGCTCCGTGAAACTTGACAAAATGAAGTAGTTCTAAGTTCTATCTCTATGGTTTGTTTCCTCTTGAAGTACCCCATGCAGAGACTTTCGAAGAACACTTTCGTTTGAAAGGGGTTGCCAAGCTTCCAAAAAACTACTCGTTTGCTGAAATCTCAGCAAACATTTTTTCACCAAATCTTGATGATACTTGGTGGTAATGATCAGTTCACTAATCCCAATGGGTGCCCAACTTTCACTCTTCTAGGTTCAAGCGTTCCTTTCCAGTAACACTTTGAATTTTTAGGTTTCACTCTGTTTTCTGCTATATAGATAGATGTGTTTGAAACTCTAAATCAAACACGGTTTGTGCTAGCTCCGTGAAACTTGACAAAATGAAGTAGTTGTTAGTTTTATCTCTATGGCTTTTTTTTTCTTGAAGTACCCCATGCAGAGACTGGCGAAAAACACTTTCGTTTGAAAGGGGTTGCCAAGCTTCCAAAAAACTACTAGTTTGCTGAAATCTCAGCAAACATTTTTTCACCAAATCTTGATGATACTTGGTGGTAATGATCAGTTCACTAATCCCACTTGGCTGCCCAACTTTCACTTTTCTAGGTTCAAGCGTTCATTTCCAGTAACAGTTTGAATTTTTAGGTTTCACTCTGTTTTCTGCTATATAGATAGATGTGTTTGAAACTCTAAATCAAACACGGTTTGTGCTAGCTCCGTGAAACTTGACAAAATGAAGTAGTTCTAAGTTCTATCTCTATGGTTTGTTTCCTCTTGAAGTACCCCATGCAGAGACTGGCGAAAAACACTTTCGTTTGAAAGGGGTTGCCAAGCTTCCAAAAAACTACTCGTTTGCTGAAATCTCAGCAAACATTTTTTCACCAAATCTTGATGATACTTGGTGGTAATGATCAGTTCACTAAGCCCACTTGGCTGCCCAATTTTCACTCTTCTAGATTCAAGCGTTCGTTTCCAGTAACACTTTGAATTTTTAGGTTTCACTCTGTTTTCTGCTATATAGGTAGATGTGTTTGAAACTCTAAATAAAACACGGTTTGTGCTAGCACCTTGAAACTTGACCAAATGAAGTAGTTCTAAGTTCTATCTCTATGGTTTGTTTCCTCTTGAAGTACCCCATGGAGAGACTGGCGATAAACACTTTCGTTTTAAAGGGGTTGCCAAGCTTCCAAAAAACTACTAGTTTGCTGAAATCTCAGCAAACATTTTTTCACCAAAACTTGATGATACTTGGTGGTAATGATCAGTTCACTAAGCCCACTTGGCTGCCCAATTTTTACTCTTCTAGGTTCAAGCGTTCGTTTGCAGTAACACTTTGAAATTTTAGGTTTCACTCTGTTTTCTGCTATATAGATAGATGTCTTTGAAACTCTAAATCAAACACGGTTTGTGCTAGCTCCTTGAAACTTGACAAAATGAAGTAGTTGTTAGTTCTATCTCTATGGTTTTTTTCCTCTTGAAGTACCCCATGCAGAGACTGGCGAAAAACACTTTCGTTTGAAAGGGGTTGCCAAGCTTCCAAAAAACTACTAGTTTGCTGAAATCTCAGCAAACATTTTTTCACCAAATCTTGATGATACTTGGTGGTAATGATCAGTTCACTAAGCCCACTTGGCTGCCCAATTTTCACTCTTCTAGGTTCAAGCGTTCGTTTCCAGTAACACTTTGAATTTTTAGGTTTCACTCTGTTTTCTGCTATATAGATAGATGTGTTTGAAACTCTAAATCAAACACGGTTTGTGCTAGCTCCTTGAAACTTGACAAAATGAAGTAGTTCTAAGTTCTATCTCTATGGTTTGTTTCCTCTTGAAGTACCCCATGCAGAAACTGGCGAAAAACACTTTCGTTTGAAAGGGGTTGCCATGCTTCCAAAAAAACTACTAGTTTGCTGAAATCTCAGCAAACATTTTTTCACCAAATCTTGATGATACTTGGTGGTAATGATCAGTTCACTAATCCCACTTGGCTGCCCAACTTTCACTCTTCTAGGTTCAAGCGTTCGTTTCCAGTAACAGTTTGAATATTTAGGTTTCATTCTGTTTTCTGCTATATAGATAGATGTGTTTGAAACTCTAAATCAAACACGGTTTGTGCTAGCTCCGTGAAACTTGACAAAATGAAGTAGTTCTAAGTTCTATCTCTATGGTTTGTTTCCTCTTGAAGTACCCCATGCAGAGACTGGCGAAGAACACTTTCGTTTGACAGGGGTTTCCAAGCTTCCAAAAAACTACTCGTTTGCTGAAATCTCAGCAAATATTTTTTCAACAAATCTTGATGATACTTGGTGGTAATGATCAGTTCACTAAGCCCACTTGGCTGCCCAATTTTCACCCTTCTAGGTTCAAGCGTTCGTTTCCAGTAACACTTTGAATTTTTAGGTTTCACTCTGTTTTCTGATATATAGATAGATGTGTTGAAACTCTAAATCAAACACGGTTTGTGCTAGCTCCTTGAAACTTGACAAAATGAAGTAGTTGTTAGTTCTATCTCTATGGTTTTTTTCCTCGTGAAGTACCCCATGCAGAGACTGGCGAAAAACACTTTCGTTTGAAAGGGGTTGCCATGCTTCCAAAAAACTACTAGTTTGCTGAAATCTCAGCAAACATTTTTTCACCAAATCTTGATGATACTTGGTGGTAATGATCAGTTCACTAATCCCACTTGGCTGCCCAAATTTTATTCTTCTAGGTTGAAGCTTTCGTTTCCAGTGACTGTTTGATTTTTTAGGTTTCACTCTGTTTTCTCCAAAATAGATAGCTGTGTTTGGAATTCTAAATCAAACACGGTTTGTGCTAGCTCCTTGAAACTTGACCAAATGAAGTAGTTCTAAGTTCTATCTCTATGGTTTGTTTCCTCTTGAAGTACCCCATGCAGAAACTTGCGAAAAACACTTTCGTTTGAAAGGGGTTGCCAAGCTTCCAAAAAACTACTAGTTTGCTGAAATCTCAGCAAACATTTTTTCACCAAATCTTGATGATACTTGGTGGTAATGATCAGTTCACTAATCCCACTTGGCTGCCCAACTTTCACTCTTGTAGGTTCAAGCGTTCGTTTCCAGTAACAGATTGAATTTTTAGGTTTCACTCTGTTTTCTGCTATATAGATAGATGTGTTTGAAACTCTAAATCAAACACGGTTTGTGCTAGCTCCGTGAAACTTGACAAAATGAAGTAGTTCTAAGTTCTATCTCTATGGTTTGTTTCCTCTTGAAGTACCCCATGCAGAGACTGGCGAAGAACACTTTCGTTTGAAAGGGGTTGCCAAGCTTCCAAAAAACTACTCGTTTGCTGAAATCTCAGCAAACATTTTTTCACCAAATCTTGATGATACTTGGTGGTAATGATCAGTTCACTAAGCCCACTTGGCTGCCCAATTTTCACTCTTCTAGGTTCAAGCGTTCGTTTCCAGTAACACTTTGAATTTTTAGGTTTCACTCTGTTTTCTGCTATATAGATAGATGTGTTTGAAACTCTAAATCAAACACGGTTTGTGCTAGCTCCTTGAAACTTGACAAAATGAAGTAGTTCTAAGTTCTATCTCTATGGTTTGTTTCCTCTTGAAGTACCCCATGCAGAAACTGGCGAAAAACACTTTCGTTTGAAAGGGGTTGCCATGCTTCCAAAAAACTACTAGTTTGCTGAAATCTCAGCAATTTTTTTTTCACCAAATCTTGATGATACTTGGTGGTAATGATCAGTTCACTAAGCCCACTTGGCTGCCCAACTTTCACTCTTCTAGGTTCAAGCGTTCGTTTCCAGGAACACTTTGAATTTTTAGGTTTCACTCTGTTTTCTGCGATATAGATAGATGTGTTTGAAACTCTAAATCAAACACGGTTTGTGCTAGCTCATTGAAACTTGACCAAATGAAGTAGTTCTAAGTTCTATCTCTATGGTTTGTTTCTTCTTGAAGTACCCCATGCAGAAACTGGCGAAAAACACTTTCGTTTGAAAGGGGTTGCCAGGCTTCCAAAAAACTACTAGTTTGCTGAAATCTCAGCAAACATTTTTTCACCAAATCTTGATGATACTTGGTGGTAATGATCAGTTCACTAATCCCACTTGGCTGCCCAACTTTCACTCTTCTAGGTTCAAGCGTTCGTTTCCAGTAACAGATTGAATTATTAGGTTTCACTCTGTTTTCTGCTATATAGATAGATGTGTTTGAAACTCTAAATCAAACACGGTTTGTGCTAGCTCCGTGAAACTTGACAAAATGAATTAGTTCTAAGTTCGATCTCTATGGTTTGTTTCCTCTTGAAGTACCCCATGCAGAGACTGGCGAAAAACACTTTCGTTTGAAAGGGGTTGCCAAGCTTCCAAAAAACTACTCGTTTGCTGAAATCTCAGCAAACATTTTTTCACCAAATCTTGATGATACTTGGTGGTAATGATCAGTTCACTAAGCCCACTTGGCTGCCCAATTTTCACTCTTCTAGGTTCAAGCGTTCGTTTCCAGTAACACTTTGAATTTTTAGGTTTCACTCTGTTTTCTGCTATATAGATAGATGTGTTTGAAACTCTAAATCAAACACGGTTTGTGCTAGCTCCTTGAAACTTGACAAAATGAAGTAGTTCTAAGTTCTATCTCTATGGTTTGTTTCCTCTTGAAGTACCCCATGCAGAAACTGTCGAAAAACACTTTCGTTTGAAAGGGGTTGCCATGCTTCCAAAAAACTACTCGTTTGCTGAAATCTCACCAAACATTTTTTCACCAAATCTTGATGATACTTGGTGGTAATGATCAGTTCACTAATCCCACTTGGCTGCCAACTTTCACTCTTCTAGGTTCAAGCGTTCTTTTCCAGTAACAGTTTGAATTTTTAGGTTTCACTCTGTTTTCTGCTATATAGATAGATGTGTTTGAAACTCTAAATCAAACACGGTTTGTGCTAGCTCCGTGAAACTTGACAAAATGAAGTAGTTGTTAGTTCTATCTCTATGGTTTTTTTTCTCTTGAAGTACCCCATGCAGAGACTGGCGAAAAACACTTTCGTTTGAAAGGGGTTGCCATGCTTCCAAAAAACTACTAGTTTGCTGAAATCTCAGCAAACATTTTTTCACCAAATCTTGATGATACTTGGTGGTAATGATCAGTTCACTAAGCCCACTTGGCTGCCCAAATTTTATTCTTCTAGGTTGAAGCTTTCGTTTCTAGTGACTGTTTGAATTTTTAGGTTTCACTCTGTTTTCTCCAACATAGATAGCTGTGTTTGGAATTCTAAATCAAACACGGTTTGTGCTAGCTCCTTGAAACTTGACCAAATGAAGTAGTTCTAAGTTCTATCTCTATGGTTTGTTTCCTCTTGAAGTACAGCATGCAGAGACTGGCGAAAAACACTTTCGTTTGAAAGGGGTTGCCAAGCTTCCAAAAAACTACTAGTTTGCTGAAATCTCAGCAAACATTTTTTCACCAAATCTTGATGATACTTGGTGGTAATGATCAGTTCACTAAGCCCACTTGGCTGCCCAATTTTTACTCTTCTAGGTTCAAGCGTTCATTTCCAGTAACAGTTTGAATTTTTAGGTTTCACTCTGTTTTCTGCTATATAGATAGATGTCTTTGAAACTCTAAATCAAACACGGTTTGTGCTAGCTCCTTGAAACATGACAAAATGAAGTAGTTCTCAGTTCTATCTCTATGGTTTTTTTCCTCGTGAAGTACCCCATGCAGAGACTGGCGAAAAACACTTTCGTTTGAAAGGGGTTGCCAAGCTTCCAAAAAACTACTAGTTTGCTGAAATCTCAGCAAACATTTTTTCACCAAATCTTGATGATACTTGGTGGTAATGATCAGTTCACTAATCCCACTTGGCTGCCCAAATTTTATTCTTTTAGGTTGAAGCTTTCGTTTCCAGTAACTGTTTGAATTTTTATGTTTCACTCTGTTTTCTCCAACATAGATAGCTGTGTTTGGAATTCTAAATCAAACACGGTTTGTGCTAGCTCCTTGAAACTTGACAAAATGAAGTAGTTGTTAGTTCTATCTCTATGGTTTTTTTCCTCTTGAAGGACCCCATGCAGAGACTGGCGAAAAACACTTTCGTTTGAAAGGGGTTGCCAAGCTTCCAAAAAACTACTAGTTTGCTGAAATCTCAGCAAATATTTTTTCACCAAATCTTGATGATACTTGGTGGTAATGATCAGTTCACTAATCCCACTTGGCTTCCCAACTTTCACTCTTCTAGTTTCAAGCGTTCGTTTCCAGTAACAGTTTGAATTTTTAGGTTTCACTCTGTTTTCTGCTATATAGATAGATGTGTTTGAAACTCTAAATCAAACACGGTTTGTGCTAGCTCCGTGAAACTTGACAAAATGAAGTAGTTCTAAGTTCTATCTCTATGGTTTGTTTCCTCTTGAAGTACCCCATGCAGAGACTTTCGAAGAACACTTTCGTTTGAAAGGGGTTGCCAAGCTTCCAAAAAACTACTCGTTTGCTGAAATCTCAGCAAACATTTTTTCACCAAATCTTGATGATACTTGGTGGTAATGATCAGTTCACTAATCCCACGTGGCTGCCCAACTTTCACTCTTCTAGGTTCAAGCGTTCCTTTCCAGTAACACTTTGAATTTTTAGGTTTCACTCTGTTTTCTGCTATATAGATAGATGTGTTTGAAACTCTAAATCAAACACGGTTTGTGCTAGCTCCGTGAAACTTGACAAAATGAAGTAGTTGTTAGTTTTATCTCTATGGCTTTTTTTTTCTTGAAGTACCCCATGCAGAGACTGGCGAAAAACACTTTCGTTTGAAAGGGGTTGCCAAGCTTCCAAAAAACTACTAGTTTGCTGAAATCTCAGCAAACATTTTTTCACCAAATCTTGATGATACTTGGTGGTAATGATCAGTTCACTAATCCCACTTGGCTGCCCAACTTTCACTCTTCTAGGTTCAAGCGTTCATTTCCAGTAACAGTTTGAATTTTTAGGTTTCACTCTGTTTTCTGCTATATAGATAGATGTGTTTGAAACTCTAAATCAAACACGGTTTGTGCTAGCTCCGTGAAACTTGACAAAATGAAGTAGTTCTAAGTTCTATCTCTATGGTTTGTTTCCTCTTGAAGTACCCCATGCAGAGACTGGCGAAAAACACTTTCGTTTGAAAGGGGTTGCCAAGCTTCCAAAAAACTACTCGTTTGCTGCAATCTCAGCAAACATTTTTTCACCAAATCTTGATGATACTTGGTGGTAATGATCAGTTCACTAAGCCCACTTGGCTGCCCAATTTTCACTCTTCTAGATTCAAGCGTTCGTTTCCAGTAACACTTTGAATTTTTAGGTTTCACTCTGTTTTCTGCTATATAGGTAGATGTGTTTGAAACTCTAAATAAAACACGGTTTGTGCTAGCACCTTGAAACTTGACCAAATGAAGTAGTTCTAAGTTCTATCTCTATGGTTTGTTTCCTCTTGAAGTACCCCATGGAGAGACTGGCGATAAACACTTTCGTTTTAAAGGGGTTGCCAAGCTTCCAAAAAACTACTAGTTTGCTGAAATCTCAGCAAACATTTTTTCACCAAAACTTGATGATACTTGGTGGTAATGATCAGTTCACTAAGCCCACTTGGCTGCCCAATTTTTACTCTTCTAGGTTCAAGCGTTCGTTTGCAGTAACACTTTGAAATTTTAGGTTTCACTCTGTTTTCTGCTATATAGATAGATGTCTTTGAAACTCTAAATCAAACACGGTTTGTGCTAGCTCCTTGAAACTTGACAAAATGAAGTAGTTGTTAGTTCTATCTCTATGGTTTTTTTCCTCTTGAAGTACCCCATGCAGAGACTGGCGAAAAACACTTTCGTTTGAAAGGGGTTGCCAAGCTTCCAAAAAACTACTAGTTTGCTGAAATCTCAGCAAACATTTTTTCACCAAATCTTGATGATACTTGGTGGTAATGATCAGTTCACTAAGCCCACTTGGCTGCCCAATTTTCACTCTTCTAGGTTCAAGCGTTCGTTTCCAGTAACACTTTGAATTTTTAGGTTTCACTCTGTTTTCTGCTATATAGATAGATGTGTTTGAAACTCTAAATCAAACACGGTTTGTGCTAGCTCCTTGAAACTTGACAAAATGAAGTAGTTCTAAGTTCTATCTCTATGGTTTGTTTCCTCTTGAAGTACCCCATGCAGAAACTGGCGAAAAACACTTTCGTTTGAAAGGGGTTGCCATGCTTCCAAAAAAACTACTAGTTTGCTGAAATCTCAGCAAACATTTTTTCACCAAATCTTGATGATACTTGGTGGTAATGATCAGTTCACTAATCCCACTTGGCTGCCCAACTTTCACTCTTCTAGGTTCAAGCGTTCGTTTCCAGTAACAGTTTGAATATTTAGGTTTCATTCTGTTTTCTGCTATATAGATAGATGTGTTTGAAACTCTAAATCAAACACGGTTTGTGCTAGCTCCGTGAAACTTGACAAAATGAAGTAGTTCTAAGTTCTATCTCTATGGTTTGTTTCCTCTTGAAGTACCCCATGCAGAGACTGGCGAAGAACACTTTCGTTTGACAGGGGTTTCCAAGCTTCCAAAAAACTACTCGTTTGCTGAAATCTCAGCAAATATTTTTTCAACAAATCTTGATGATACTTGGTGGTAATGATCAGTTCACTAAGCCCACTTGGCTGCCCAATTTTCACCCTTCTAGGTTCAAGCGTTCGTTTCCAGTAACACTTTGAATTTTTAGGTTTCACTCTGTTTTCTGATATATAGATAGATGTGTTGAAACTCTAAATCAAACACGGTTTGTGCTAGCTCCTTGAAACTTGACAAAATGAAGTAGTTGTTAGTTCTATCTCTATGGTTTTTTTCCTCGTGAAGTACCCCATGCAGAGACTGGCGAAAAACACTTTCGTTTGAAAGGGGTTGCCATGCTTCCAAAAAACTACTAGTTTGCTGAAATCTCAGCAAACATTTTTTCACCAAATCTTGATGATACTTGGTGGTAATGATCAGTTCACTAATCCCACTTGGCTGCCCAAATTTTATTCTTCTAGGTTGAAGCTTTCGTTTCCAGTGACTGTTTGATTTTTTAGGTTTCACTCTGTTTTCTCCAAAATAGATAGCTGTGTTTGGAATTCTAAATCAAACACGGTTTGTGCTAGCTCCTTGAAACTTGACCAAATGAAGTAGTTCTAAGTTCTATCTCTATGGTTTGTTTCCTCTTGAAGTACCCCATGCAGAAACTTGCGAAAAACACTTTCGTTTGAAAGGGGTTGCCAAGCTTCCAAAAAACTACTAGTTTGCTGAAATCTCAGCAAACATTTTTTCACCAAATCTTGATGATACTTGGTGGTAATGATCAGTTCACTAATCCCACTTGGCTGCCCAACTTTCACTCTTGTAGGTTCAAGCGTTCGTTTCCAGTAACAGATTGAATTTTTAGGTTTCACTCTGTTTTCTGCTATATAGATAGATGTGTTTGAAACTCTAAATCAAACACGGTTTGTGCTAGCTCCGTGAAACTTGACAAAATGAAGTAGTTCTAAGTTCTATCTCTATGGTTTGTTTCCTCTTGAAGTACCCCATGCAGAGACTGGCGAAGAACACTTTCGTTTGAAAGGGGTTGCCAAGCTTCCAAAAAACTACTCGTTTGCTGAAATCTCAGCAAACATTTTTTCACCAAATCTTGATGATACTTGGTGGTAATGATCAGTTCACTAAGCCCACTTGGCTGCCCAATTTTCACTCTTCTAGGTTCAAGCGTTCGTTTCCAGTAACACTTTGAATTTTTAGGTTTCACTCTGTTTTCTGCTATATAGATAGATGTGTTTGAAACTCTAAATCAAACACGGTTTGTGCTAGCTCCTTGAAACTTGACAAAATGAAGTAGTTCTAAGTTCTATCTCTATGGTTTGTTTCCTCTTGAAGTACCCCATGCAGAAACTGGCGAAAAACACTTTCGTTTGAAAGGGGTTGCCATGCTTCCAAAAAACTACTAGTTTGCTGAAATCTCAGCAAACATTTTTTCACCAAATCTTGATGATACTTGGTGGTAATGATCAGTTCACTAAGCCCACTTGGCTGCCCAAATTTTATTCTTCTAGGTTGAAGCTTTCGTTTCTAGTGACTGTTTGAATTTTTAGGTTTCACTCTGTTTTCTCCAACATAGATAGCTGTGTTTGGAATTCTAAATCAAACACGGTTTGTGCTAGCTCCTTGAAACTTGACCAAATGAAGTAGTTCTAAGTTCTATCTCTATGGTTTGTTTCCTCTTGAAGTACCCCATGCAGAGACTGGCGAAGAACACTTTCGTTTGAAAGGGGTTTCCAAGCTTCCAACAAACTACTCGTTTGCTGAAATCTCAGCAAATATTTTTTCACCAAATCTTGATGATACTTGGTGGTAATGATCAGTTCACTAAGCCCACTTGGCTGCCCAATTTTCACTCTTCTAGGTTCAAGCGTTCGTTTCCAGTAACACTTTGAATTTTTAGGTTTCACTCTGTTTTCTGATATATAGATAGATGTGTTGAAACTCTAAATCAAACACGGTTTGTGCTACCTCCTTGAAACTTGACAAAATGAAGTAGTTGTTAGTTCTATCTCTATGGTTTTTTCCTCGTGAAGTACCCCATGCAGAGACTGGCGAAAAACACTTTCGTTTGAAAGGGGTTGCCAAGCTTCCAAAAAACTACTAGTTTGCTGAAATCTCAGCAAATATTTTTTCACCAAATCTTGATGATACTTGGTGGTAATGATCAGTTCACTAATCCCACTTGGCTGCCCAAATTTTATTCTTCTAGGTTGAAGCTTTCGTTTCCAGTGACTGTTTGAATTTTTATGTTTCACTCTGTTTTCTCCAACATAGATTTCTGTGTTTGGAATTCTAAATCAAACACGGTTTGTGCTAGCTCCTTGAAACTTGACAAAATGAAGTAGTTGTTAGTTCTATCTCTATGGTTTTTTTCCTCTTGAAGGACCCCATGCAGAGACTGGCGAAAAACACTTTCGTTTGAAAGGGGTTTGCCAAGCTTCCAAAAAACTACTAGTTTGCTGAAATCTCAGCAAATATTTTTTCACCAAATCTTGATGATACTTGGTGGTAATGATCAGTTCACTAATCCCACTTGGCTTCCCATCTTTCACTCTTCTAGTTTCAAGCGTTCGTTTCCAGTAACAGTTTGAATTTTTAGGTTTCACTCTGTTTTCTGCTATATAGATAGATGTGTTTGAAACTCTAAATCAAACACGGTTTGTGCTAGCTCCGTGAAACTTGACAAAATGAAGTAGTTCTAAGTTCTATCTCTATGGTTTGTTTCCTCTTGAAGTACCCCATGCAGAGACTGGCGAAGAACACTTTCGTTTGAAAGGGGTTGCCAAGCTTCCAAAAAACTACTCGTTTGCTGAAATCTCAGCAAACATTTTTTCACCAAATCTTGATGATACTTGGTGGTAATGATCAGTTCACTAATCCCACGTGGCTGCCCAACTTTCACTCTTCTAGGTTCAAGCGTTCCTTTCCAGTAACACTTTGAATTTTTAGGTTTCACTCTGTTTTCTGCTATATAGATAGATGTGTTTGAAACTCTAAATCAAACACGGTTTGTGCTAGCTCCGTGAAACTTGACAAAATGAAGTAGTTGTTAGTTTTATCTCTATGGCTTTTTTTTTCTTGAAGTACCCCATGCAGAGACTGGCGAAAAACACTTTCGTTTGAAAGGGGTTGCCAAGCTTCCAAAAAACTACTAGTTTGCTGAAATCTCAGCAAACATTTTTTCACCAAATCTTGATGATACTTGGTGGTAATGATCAGTTCACTAATCCCACTTGGCTGCCCAACTTTCACTCTTCGAGGTTCAAGCGTTCATTTCCAGTAACAGTTTGAATTTTTAGGTTTCACTCTGTTTTCTGCTATATAGATAGATGTGTTTGAAACTCTAAATCAAACACGGTTTGTGCTAGCTCCGTGAAACTTGACAAAATGAAGTAGTTCTAAGTTCTATCTCTATGGTTTGTTTCCTCTTGAAGTACCCCATGCAGAGACTGGCGAAAAACACTTTCGTTTGAAAGGGGTTGCCAAGCTTCCAAAAAACTACTCGTTTGCTGAAATCTCAGCAAACATTTTTTCACCAAATCTTGATGATACTTGGTGGTAATGATCAGTTCACTAATCCCATTTGGCTGCCCAACTTTCACTCTTCGAGGTTCAAGCGTTCATTTCCAGTAACAGTTTGAATTTTTAGGTTTCACTCTGTTTTCTGCTATATAGATAGATGTGTTTGAAACTCTAAATCAAACACGGTTTGTGCTAGCTCCGTGAAACTTGACAAAATGAAGTAGTTCTAAGTTCTATCTCTATGGTTTGTTTCCTCTTTAAGTACCCCATGCAGAGACTGGCGAAGAACACTTTCGTTTGAAAGGGGTTGCCAAGCTTAAAAAAAATTACTAGTTTGCTGAAATCTCAGCAAACATTTTTTCACCAAATCTTGATGATACTTGGTGGTAATGATCAGTTCACTAAGCCCACTTGGCTGCCCAACTTTCACTCTTCTAGGTTCAAGCGTTCGTTTCCAGGAACACTTTGAATTTTTAGGTTTCACTCTGTTTTCTGCTATATAGATAGAGGTGTTGAAACTCTAAATCAAACACGGTTTGTGCTAGCTCCTTGAAACTTGACCAAATGAAGTAGTTCTAAGTTCTATCTCTATGGTTTGTTTCCTCTTGAAGTACCCCATTCAGAGACTGGCGAAAAACACTTTCGTTTGAAAGGGGTTGCCAAGCTTCCAAAAAACTACTAGTTTGCTGAAATCTCAGCAAACATTTTTTCACCAAAACTTGATGATACTTGGTGGTAATGATCAGTTCACTAAGCCCACTTGGCTGCCCAATTTTTACTCTTCTAGGTTCAAGCGTTCGTTTCCAGTAACACTTTGAAATTTTAGGTTTCACTCTGTTTTCTGCTATATAGATAGATGTCTTTGAAACTCTAAATCAAACACGGTTTGTGCTAGCTCCTTGAAACTTGACAAAATGAAGTAGTTGCTAGTTCTATCTCTATGGTTTTTTTCCTCTTGAAGTACCCCATGCAGATTCTGGCGAAAAACACTTTCGTTTGAAAGGGGTTGCCAAGCTTCCAAAAAACTACTAGTTTGCTGAAATCTCAGCAAACATTTTTTCACCAAATCTTGATGATACTTGGTGGTAATGATCAGTTCACTAATCCCACTTGGCTTCCCAACTTTCTCTCTTCTAGGTTCAAGCGTTCGTTTCCAGTAACAGTTTGAATTTTTAGGTTTCACTCTGTTTTCTGCTATATAGATAGATGTGTTTGAAACTCTAAATCAAACACGGTTTGTGCTAGCTCCGTGAAACTTGACAAAATGAAGTAGTTCTAAGTTCTATCTCTATGGTTTCTTTCCTCTTGAAGTACCCCATGCAGAGACTGGCGAAGAACACTTTCGTTTGAAAGGGGTTGCCAAGCTTCCAAAAAACTACTCGTTTGCTGAAATCTCAGCAAACATTTTTTCAACAAATCTTGATGATACTTGGTGGTAATGATCAGTTCACTAAGCCCACTTGGCTGCCCAATTTTCACTCTTCTAGGTTCAAGCGTTCGTTTCCAGTAACACTTTGAATTTTTAGGTTTCACTCTGTTTTCTGCTATATAGATAGAGGTGTTGAAACCCTAAATCAAACACGGTTTGTGCTAGCTCCTTGAAACTTGACCAAATGAAGTAGTTCTAAGTTCTATCTCTATGGTTTGTTTCCTCTTGAAGTACCCCATGCAGAGACTGGCGAAAAACACTTTCGTTTGAAAGGGGTTGCCAAGCTTCCAAAAAACTACAAGTTTGCTGAAATCTCACCAAACATTTTTTCACCAAAACTTGATGATACTTGGTGGTAATGATCAGTTCACTAAGCCCACTTGGCTGCCCAATTTTTACTCTTCTAGGTTCAAGCGTTCGTTTCCAGTAACACTTTGAAATTTTAGGTTTCACTCTGTTTTCTGCTATATAGATAGATGTTTTTGAAACTCTAAATCAAACACGGTTTGTGCTAGCTCCTTGAAACTTGACAAAATGAAGTAGTTGTTAGTTCTATCTCTATGGTTTTTTTCCTCTTGAAGTACCCCATGCAGAGACTGGCGAAAAACACTTTCGTTTGAAAGGGGTTGCCAAGCTTCCAAAAAACTACTAGTTTGCTGAAATCTCAGCAAACATTTTTCACCAAATCATGATGACTTGGTGGTAATGATCAGTTCACTAAGCCCACTTGGCTGCCCAGTTTTCACTCTTCTAGGTTCAAGCGTTCGTTTCCAGTAACACTTTGAATTTTTAGGTTTCACTCTGTTTTCTGCTATATAGATAGATGTGTTTGAAACTCTAAATGAAACACGGTTTGTGCTAGCTCCGTGAAACTTGACAAAATGAAGTAGTTCTAAGTTCTATCTCTATGGTTTGTTTCCTTTTGAAGTACCCCATGCAGAGACTGGCGAAGAACACTTTCGTTTGAAAGGGGTTGCCAAGCTTCCAAAAAACTACTCGTTTGCTGAAATCTCAGCAAACATTTTTTCACCAAATCTTGATGATACTTGGTGGTAATGATCAGTTCACTAAGCCCACTTGGCTGCCCAATTTTCACTCTTCTAGGTTCAAGCGTTCGTTTCCAGTAACAGTTTGAATTTTTAGGTTTCACTCTGTTTTCTGCTATATAGATAGATGTGTTTGAAACTCTAAATCAAACGCGGTTTGTGCTAGCTCCGTGAAACTTGACAAAATGAAGTAGTTCTAAGTTCTATCTCTATGGTTTGTTTCCACTTGAAGTACCCCATGCAGAGACTGGCAAAGAACACTTTCGTTTGAAAGGGGTTGCCAAGCTTCCAAAAAACTACTAGTTTGCTGAAATCTCAGCAACCATTTTTTCACCAAATCTTGATGATACTTGGTGGTAATGATCAGTTCACTAAGCCCACTTGGCTGCCCAATTTTCACTCTTCTAGGTTCAAGCGTTCGTTTCCAGTAACACTTTGAAATTTTAGGTTTCACTCTGTTTTCTGCTATATAGATAGATGTGTTTGAAACTCTAAATGAAACACGGTTTGTGCTAGCTCCGTGAAACTTGACAAAATGAAGTAGTTCTAAGTTCTATCTCTATGTTTTTTTTCCTCTTGAAGTACCCCATGCAGAGACTGGCGAAGAACACTTTCGTTTGAAAGGGGTTGCCAAGCTTACAAAAAACTACCAGTTTGCTGAAATCTCAGCAACAATTTTTTCACCAAATCTTGATGATACTTGGTGGTAATGATCAGTTCACTAAGCCCACTTGGCTGCCCAATTTTCACTCTTCTAGGTTCAAGCGTTCGTTTCCAGTAACACTTTGAATTTTTAGGTTTCACTCTGTTTTCTGCTATATAGATAGATGTGTTGAAACTCTAAATCAAACACGGTTTGTGCTAGCTCCTTGAAACTTGACAAAATGAAGTAGTTGTTAGTTCTATCTCTATGGTTTTTTTCCTCTTGAAGTACCCCATGCAGAGACTGGCGAAAAACACTTTAGTTTGAAAGGGGTTGCCATGCTTCCAAAAAACTACTAGTTTGCTGAAATCTCAGCAAACATTTTTTGACCAAATCTTGATGATAATTGGTGGTAATGATCAGTTCACTAAGCCCACTTGGCTGCCCAAATTTTATTCTTCTAGGTTGATGCTTTCGTTTCCTTTGACTGTTTGAATTTTTAGGTTTCACTCTGTTTTCTCCAACATAGATAGCTGTGTTTGGAATTCTAAATCAAACACGGTTTGTGCTAGCTCCTTGAAACTTGACCAAATGAGGTAGTTCTAAGTTCTATCTCTATGGTTTGTTTCCTCTTGAAGTACCCCATGCAGAGACTGGCGAAAAACACTTTCGTTTGAAAGGGGTTGCCAAGCTTCCAAAAAACTACTAGTTTGCTGAAATCTCAGCAAACATTTTTTCACCAAAACTTGATGATACTTGGTGGTAATGATCAGTTCACTAAGCCCACTTGGCTGCCCAATTTTTACTCTTCTAGGTTCAAGCGTTCGTTTCCAGTAACACTTTGAATTTTTAGGTTTCACTCTGTTTTCTGCTATATAGATAGATGTGTTTGAAACTCTAAATCAAACACGGTTTGTGCTAGCTCCTTGAAAGTTGACAAAATGAAGTAGTTCTAAGTTCTATCTCTATGGTTTGTTTCCTCTTTAAGTACCCCATGCAGAAACTGGCGAAAAACACTTTCGTTTGAAAGGGGTTGCCATGCTTCCAAAAAACTACTAGTTTGCTGAAATCTCAGCAAACATTTTTTCACCAAATCTTGATGATACTTGGTGGTAATGATCAGTTCACTAATCCCACATGGCTGCCCAACTTTCACTCTTCTAGGTTCAAGCGTTCGTTTCCAGTGACTGTTTGAATTTTTAGGTTTCACTCTGTTTTCTCCAACATAGATAGCTGTGTTTGGAATTCTAAATCAAACACGGTTTGTGCTAGCTCCTTGAAACTTGACCAAATGAGGTAGTTCTAAGTTCTATCTCTATGGTTTGTTTCCTCTTGAAGTACCCCATGCAGAGACTGGCGAAAAACACTTTCGTTTGAAAGGGGTTGCCAAGCTTCCAAAAAACTACTAGTTTGCTGAAATCTCAGCAAACATTTTTTCACCAAAACTTGATGATACTTGGTGGTAATGATCAGTTCACTAAGCTCACTTGGCTGCCCAATTTTTACTCTTCTAGGTTCAAGCGTTCGTTTCCAGTAACACTTTGAATTTTTAGGTTTCACTCTGTTTTCTGCTATATAGATAGATGTGTTTGAAACTCTAAATCAAACACGGTTTGTGCTAGCTCCTTGAAACTTGACAAAATGAAGTAGTTCTAAGTTCTATCTCTATGGTTTGTTTACTCTTGAAGTACCCCATTCAGAAACTGGCGAAAAACACTTTCGTTTGAAAGAGGTTGCCATGCTTCCAAAAAACTACTAGTTTGCTGAAATCTCAGCAAACATTTTTTCACCAAATCTTGATGATACTTGGTGGTAATGATCAGTTCACTAATCCCACTTGGCTGCCCAACTTTCACTCTTCTAGGTTCAAGCGTTCGTTTCCAGTAACAGTTTGAATTTTTAGGTTTCACTCTGTTTTCTCCAACATAGATAGCTGTGTTTGGAATTCTAAATCAAACACGGTTTGTGCTAGCTCATTGAAACTTGACCAAATGAAGTAGTTCTAAGTTCTATCTCTATGGTTTGTTTCCTCTTGAAGTAACCCATGCAGAGACTGGCGAAAAACACTTTCGTTTGAAAGGGGTTGCCAAGCTTCCAAAAAACTACTAGTTTGCTGAAATCTCAGCAAACATTTTTTCACCAAATCTTGATGATACTTGGTGGTAATGATCAGTTCACTAAGCCCACTTGGTTGCCCAAATTTTATTCTTCTAGGTTGAAGCGTTCGTTTCCAGGAACACTTTGAATTTTTAGGTTTCACTCTGTTTTCTGCTATATAGATAGATGTGTTTGAAACTCTAAATCAAACACGGTTTGTGCTAGCTCCTTGAAACCTGACAAAATGAAGTAGTTCTAAGTTCTATCTCTATTGTTTGTTTCCTCTTGAAGTACCCCATGCAGAAACTGGCGACAAACACTTTCGTTTAAAAGGGGTTGCCATGCTTCCAAAAAAGTACTAGTTTGCTGAAATCTCAGCAAACATTTTTTCACCAAATCTTGATGATACTTGGTGGTAATGATCAGTTCACTAATCCCACTTGGCTGCCCAACTTTCACTCTTCTAGGTTCAAGCGTTCGTTTCCAGTAACAGTTTGAATTTTTAGGTTTCACTCTGTTTTCTGCTATATAGATAGATGTGTTTGAAACTCTAAATCAAACACGGTTTGTGCTAGCTCCGTGAAACTTGACAAAATGAAGTAGTTCTAAGTTCTATCTCTATGGTTTGTTTCCTCTTGAATTACCCCATGCAGAGACTGGCGAAGAACACTTTCGTTTGAAAGGGGTTTCCAAGCTTCCAAAAAACTACTCGTTTGCTGAAATCTCAGCAAACATTTTTTCACCAAATCTTGATGATACTTGGTGGTAATGATCAGTTCACTAAGCCCACTTGGCTGCCCAATTTTCACTCTTCTAGGTTCAAGCATTCGTTTCCAGTAACACTTTGAATTTTTAGGTTTCACTCTGTTTTCTGCTATATAGATAGATGTGTTGAAACTCTAAATCAAACACGGTTTGTGCTAGCTCCTTGAAACTTGACAAAATGAAGTAGTTGTTAGTTCTATCTCTATGGTTTTTTTCCTCTTGAAGTACCCCATGCAGAGACTGGCGAAAAACACTTTCGTTTGAAAGGGGTTGCCATGCTTCCAAAAAACTACTAGTTTGCTGAAATCTCAGCAAACATTTTTTCACCAAATCTTGATGATACTTGGTGGTAATAATCAGTTCACTAAGCCCACTTGGCTGCCCAAATTTTATTCTTCTAGGTTGAAGCTTTCGTTTCCAGTGACTGTTTGAATTTTTAGGTTTCACTCTGTTTTCTCCAACATAAATAGCTGTGTTTGGAATTCTAAATCAAACACGGTTTGTGCTAGCTCCCTGAAACTTGACAAAATGAAGTAGTTCTAAGTTCTATCTCTATGGTTTGTTTCCTCTTGAAGTACCCCATGCAGAGACTGGCGAAAAACACTTTCGTTTGAAAGGGGTTGCCAAGCTTCCAAAAAACTACTAGTTTGCTGAAATCTCAGCAAACATTTTTTCACCAAATCTTGATGATACTTGGTGGTAATGATCAGTTCACTAATCCCACTTGGCTGCCCAAATTTTATTCTTCTAGGTTGAAGCGTTCGTTTCCAGGAACACTTTGAATTTTTAGGTTTCACTCTTTTTTCTGCTATATAGATAGATGTGTTTGAAACTCTAAATCAAACACGGTTTGTGCTAGCTCCTTGAAACTTGACAAAATGAAGTAGTTCTAAGTTCTATCTCTATGGTTTGTTTCCTCTTGAAGTACCCCATGCAGAAACTGGCGAAAAACACTTTCGTTTGAAAGGGGTTGCCATGCTTCCAAAAAACTACTAGTTTGCTGAAATCTCAGCAAACATTTTTTCACCAAATCTTGATGATACTTGGTGGTAATGATCAGTTCACTAATCCCACTTGGCTGCCCAACTTTCACTCTTTTAGGTTCAAGCGTTCGTTTCCAGTAACAGATTGAATTTTTAGGTTTCACTCTGTTTTCTGCTATATAGATAGATGTGTTTGAAACTCTAAATCAAACACGGTTTTTGCTAGCTCCGTGAAACTTGACAAAATGAAGTAGTTCTAAGTTCTATCTCTATGGTTTGTTTCCTCTTGAAGTACCCCATGCAGAGACTGGCGAAGAACACTTTCGTTTGAAAGGGGTTGCCAAGCTTCCAAAAAACTACTCGTTTGCTGAAATCTCAGCAAACATTTTTTCACCAAATCTTGATGATACTTGGTGGTAATGATCAGTTCACTAAGCCCACTTGGCTGCCCAATTTTCACTCTTCTAGGTTCAAGCGTTCGTTTCCAGTAACACTTTGAATTTTTAGGTTTCACTCTGTTTTCTGCTATATAGATAGATGTGTTTGAAACTCTAAATCAACACGGTTTGTGCTAGCCCCTTGAAACTTGACAAAATGAAGTAGTTCTAAGTTCTATCTCTATGGTTTGTTTCCTCTTGAAGTACCACATGCAGAAACTGGCGAAAAACACTTTCGTTTGAAAGGGGTTGCCATGCTTCCAAAAAACTACTAGTTTGCTGAAATCTCAGCAAACATTTTTTCACCAAATCTTGATGATACTTGGTGGTAATGATCAGTTCACTAATCCCACTTGGCTGCCCAACTTGCACTCTTCTAGGTTCAAGCGTTCGTTTCCAGTAACAGTTTGAATTTTTAGGTTTCACTCTGTTTTCTGCTATATAGATAGATGTGTTTGAAACTCTAAATCAAACACGGTTTGTGCTAGCTCCGTGAAACTTGACAAAATGAAGTAGTTCTAAGTTCTATCTCTATGGTTTGTTGCCTCTTGAAGTACCCCATGCAGAGACTGGCGAAGAACACTTTCGTTTGAAAGGGGTTGCCATGCTTCCAAAAAACTACTAGTTTGCTGAAATCTCAGCAAACATTTTTTCACCAAATCTTGATGATACTTGGTGGTAATGATCAGTTCACTAATCCCACTTGGCTGCCCAACTTTCACTCTTCTAGGTTCAAGCGTTCGTTTCCAGTAACAGATTGAATTTTAGGTTTTACTCTGTTTTCTGCTATATAGATAGATGTGTTTGAAACTCTAAATCAAACACGGTTTGTGCTAGCTCCGTGAAACTTGACAAAATGAAGTAGTTCTAAGTTCTATCTCTATGGTTTGTTTCCTCTTGAAGTACCCCATGCAGAGACTGGCGAAGAACACTTTTGTTTGAAAGGGGTTTCCAAGCTTCCAAAAAACTACTCGTTTGCTGAAATCTCAGAAAACATTTTTTCACCAAATCTTGATGATACTTGGTGGTAATGATCAGTTCACTAAGCCCACTTTGCTGCCCAATTTTCACTCTTCTAGGTTCAAGCGTTCGTTTCCAGTAACACTTTGAATTTTTAGGTTTCACTCTGTTTTCTGCTATATAGATAGATGTGTTGAAACTCTAAATCAAACACGGTTTGTGCTAGCTCCTTGAAACTTGACAAAATGAAGTAGTTGTTAGTTCTATCTCTATGGTTTTTTTCCTCTTTAAAGTACCCCATGCAGAGACTGGCGAAAAACACTTTCGTTTGAAAGGGGTTGCCATGCTTCCAAAAAACTACTAGTTTGCTGAAATCTCAGCAAACATTTTTCACCAAATCTTGATGATACTTGGTGGTAATGATCAGTTCACTAAGCCCACTTGGCTGCCCAAAATTTTATTCTTCTAGGTTGAAGCTTTCGTTTCCAGTGACTGTTTGAATTTTTAGGTTTCACTCTGTTTTCTCCAACATAAATAGCTGTGTTTGGAATTCTAAATCAAACACGGTTTGTGCTAGCTCCTTGAAACTTGACCAAATGAAGTAGTTCTAAGTTCTATCTCTATGGTTTGTTTCCTCTTGAAGTACCCCATGCAGAGACTGGCGAAAAACACTTTCGTTTGAAAGGGGTTGCCAAGCTTCCAAAAAACTACTAGTTTGCTGAAATCTCAGCAAACATTTTTTCACCAAAACTTGATGATACTGGGTGGTAATGATCAGTTCACTAAGCCCACTTGGCTGCCCAATTTTTACTCTTCTAGGTTCAAGCGTTCGTTTCCAGTAACACTTAGAAATTTTTGGTTTCACTCTGTTTTCTGCTATATAGATAGATGTCTTTGAAATTCTAAATCAAACACGGTTTGTGCTAGCTCCTTGAAACTTGACAAAATGAAGTAGTTGTTAGTTCTATCTCTATGGTTTTTTTCCTCGTGAAGTACCCCATGCAGAGACTGGCGAAAAACACTTTCGTTTGAAAGGGGTTGCCAAGCTTCCAAAAACTACTAGTTTGCTGAAATCTCAGCAAACATTTTTTCACCAAATCTTGATGATACTTGGTGGTAATGATCAGTTCACTAATCCCACTTGGCTGCCCAACTTTCACTCTTCTAGGTTCAAGCGTTCGTTTCCAGTAACAGTTTGAATTTTTAGGTTTCACTCTGTTTTCTCCAACATAGATAGCTGTGTTTGGATTTCTAAATCAAACACGGTTTGTGCTAGCTCATTGAAACTTGACCAAATGAAGTAGTTCTAAGTTCTATCTCTATGGTTTGTTTCCTCTTGAAGTAACCCATGCAGAAACTGGCGAAAAACACTTTCGTTTGAAAGGGGTTGCCAAGCTTCCAAAAAACTACTAGTTTGCTGAAATCTCAGCAAACATTTTTTCACCAAATCTTGATGATACTTGGTGGTAATGATCAGTTCACTAATCCCACTTGGCTGCCCAAATTTTATTCTTCTAGGTTGAAGCGTTCGTTTCCAGGAACACTTTGAATTTTTAGGTTTCACTCTTTTTTCTGCTATATAGATAGATGTGTTTGAAACTCTAAATCAAACACGGTTTGTGCTAGCTCCTTGAAACTTGACAAAATGAAGTAGTTCTAAGTTCTATCTCTATGGTTTGTTTCCTCTTGAAGTACCCCATGCAGAAACTGGCGAAAAACACTTTCGTTTGAAAGGGGTTGCCATGCTTCCAAAAAACTACTAGTTTGCTGAAATCTCAGCAAACATTTTTTAACCAAATCTTGATGATACTTGGTGGTAATGATCAGTTCACTAATCCCACTTGGCTGCCCAACTTTCACTCTTTTAGGTTCAAGCGTTCGTTTCCAGTAACAGATTGAATTTTTAGGTTTCACTCTGTTTTCTGCTATATAGATAGATGTGTTTGAAACTCTAAATCAAACACGGTTTTTGCTAGCTCCGTGAAACTTGACAAAATGAAGTAGTTCTAAGTTCTATCTCTATGGTTTGTTTCCTCTTGAAGTACCCCATGCAGAGACTGGTGAAGAAAACTTTCGTTTGAAAGGGGTTGCCAAGCTTCCAAAAACTACTCGTTTGCTGAAATCTCAGCAAACATTTTTTCACCAAATCTTGATGATACTTGGTGGTAATGATCAGTTCACTAAGCCCACTTGGCTGCCCAATTTTCACTCTTCTAGGTTCAAGCGTTCGTTTCCAGTAACACTTTGAATTTTTTAGGTTTCACTCTGTTTTCTGCTATATAGATAGATGTGTTTGAAACTCTAAATCAAACACGGTTTGTGCTAGCCCCTTGAAACTTGACAAAATGAAGTAGTTCTAAGTTCTATCTCTATGGTTTGTTTTCTCTTGAAGTACCCCATGCAGAAACTGGCGAAAAACACTTTCGTTTGAAAGGGGTTGCCATGCTTCCAAGAAACTACTAGTTTGCTGAAATCTCAGCAAACATTTTTTCAACCAAATCTTGATGATACTTGGTGGTAATGATCAGTTCACTAATCCCACTTGGCTGCCCATCTTTCACTCTTCTAGTTTCAAGCGTTCGTTTCCAGTAACAGTTTGAATTTTTAGGTTTCACTCTGTTTTCTGCTATATAGATAGATGTGTTTGAAACTCTAAATCAAACACGGTTTGTGCTAGCCCCTTGAAACTTGACAAAATGAAGTAGTTCTAAGTTCTATCTCTATGGTTTGTTTTCTCTTGAAGTACCCCATGCAGAAACTGGCGAAAAACACTTTCGTTTGAAAGGGGTTGCCATGCTTCCAAAAAACTACTAGTTTGCTGAAATCTCAGCAAACATTTTTTCACCAAATCTTGATGATACTTGGTGGTAATGATCAGTTCACTAATCCCACTTGGCTGCCCATCTTTCACTCTTCTAGGTTCAAGCGTTCGTTTCCAGTAACAGTTTGAATTTTTAGGTTTCACTCTGTTTTCTGCTATATAGATAGATGTGTTTGAAACTCTAAATCAAACACGGTTTGTGCTAGCTCCGTGAAACTTGACAAAATGAAGTAGTTCTAAGTTCTATCTCTATGGTTTGTTTCCTCTTGAAGTACCCCATGCAGAGACTGGCGAAGAACACTTTCGTTTGAAAGGGGATGCCAAGCTTCCAAAAAACTACTCGTTTGCTGAAATCTCAGCAAACATGTTTTCACCAAATCTTGATGATACTTGGTGGTAATGATCAGTTCACTAAGCCCACTTGGCTGCCCAATTTTCACTCTTCTAGGTTCAAGCGTTCGTTTCCAGTAACACTTTGAATTTTTAGGTTTCACTCTGTTTTCTGCTATATAGATAGATGTGTTGAAACTCTAAATCAAACACGGTTTGTGCTAGCTCCTTGAAACTTGACAAAATGAAGTAGTTGTTAGTTCTATCTCTATGGTTTTTTTCCTCTTGAAGTACCCCATGCAGAGACTGGCGAAAAACACTTTCGTTTGAAAGGGGTTGCCATGCTTCCAAAAAACTACTAGTTTGCTGAAATCTCAGCAAACATTTTTTCACCAAATCTTGATGATACTTGGTGGTAATGATCAGTTCACTAAGCCCACTTGGCTGCCCAAATTTTATTCTTCTAGGTTGAAGCTTTCGTTTCCAGTGACTGTTTGAATTTTTAGGTTTCACTCTGTTTTCTCCAACATAAATAGCTGTGTTTGGAATTCTAAATCAAACACGGTTTGTGCTAGCTCCTTGAAACTTGACCAAATGAAGTAGTTCTAAGATCTATCTCTATGGTTTGTTTCCTCTTGAAGTACCCCATGCAGAGACTGGCGAAAAACACTTTCGTTTGAAAGGGGTTGCCAAGCTTCCAAAAATCTACTCGTTTGCTGAAACCTCAGCAAACATTTTTTCACCAAAACTTGATGATACTGGGTGGTAATGATCAGTTCACTAAGCCCACTTGGCTGCCCAATTTTTACTCTTCTAGGTTCAAGCGTTCGTTTCCAGTAACACTTTGAATTTTTAGGTTTCACTCTGTTTTCTGCTATATAGATAGATGTGTTTGAAACTCTAAATCAAACACGGTTTTTGCTAGCTCCGTGAAACTTGACAAAATGAAGTAGTTCTAAGTTCTATCTCTATGGTTTGTTTCCTCTTGAAGTACCCCATGCAGAGACTGGCGAAGAACACTTTCGTTTGAAAGGGGTTGCCAAGCTTCCAAAAAACTACTCGTTTGCTGAAATCTCAGCAAACATTTTTTCACCAAATCTTGATGATACTTGGTGGTAATGATCAGTTCACTAAGCCCACTTGGCTGCCCAATTTTCACTCTTCTAGGTTCAAGCGTTCGTTTCCAGTAACACTTTGAATTTTTAGGTTTCACTCTGTTTTCTGCTATATAGATAGATGTGTTTGAAACTCTAAATCAAACACGGTTTGTGCTAGCCCCTTGAAACTTGACAAAATGAAGTAGTTCTAAGTTCTATCTCTATGGTTTGTTTCCTCTTGAAGTACCACATGCAGAAACTGGCGAAAAACACTTTCGTTTGAAAGGGGTTGCCATGCTTCCAAAAAACTACTAGTTTGCTGAAATCTCAGCAAACATTTTTTCACCAAATCTTGATGATACTTGGTGGTAATGATCAGTTCACTAATCCCACTTGGCTGCCCAACTTGCACTCTTCTAGGTTCAAGCGTTCGTTTCCAGTAACAGTTTGAATTTTTAGGTTTCACTCTGTTTTCTGCTATATAGATAGATGTGTTTGAAACTCTAAATCAAACACGGTTTGTGCTAGCTCCGTGAAACTTGACAAAATGAAGTAGTTCTAAGTTCTATCTCTATGGTTTGTTGCCTCTTGAAGTACCCCATGCAGAGACTGGCGAAGAACACTTTCGTTTGAAAGGGGTTGCCATGCTTCCAAAAAACTACTAGTTTGCTGAAATCTCAGCAAACATTTTTTCACCAAATCTTGATGATACTTGGTGGTAATGATCAGTTCACTAATCCCACTTGGCTGCCCAACTTTCACTCTTCTAGGTTCAAGCGTTCGTTTCCAGTAACAGATTGAATTTTTAGGTTTTACTCTGTTTTCTGCTATATAGATAGATGTGTTTGAAACTCTAAATCAAACACGGTTTGTGCTAGCTCCGTGAAACTTGACAAAATGAAGTAGTTCTAAGTTCTATCTCTATGGTTTGTTTCCTCTTGAAGTACCCCATGCAGAGACTGGCGAAGAACACTTTTGTTTGAAAGGGGTTTCCAAGCTTCCAAAAACTACTCGTTTGCTGAAATCTCAGAAAACATTTTTTCACCAAATCTTGATGATACTTGGTGGTAATGATCAGTTCACTAAGCCCACTTTGCTGCCCAATTTTCACTCTTCTAGGTTCAAGCGTTCGTTTCCAGTAACACTTTGAATTTTTAGGTTTCACTCTGTTTTCTGCTATATAGATAGATGTGTTGAAACTCTAAATCAAACACGGTTTGTGCTAGCTCCTTGAAACTTGACAAAATGAAGTAGTTGTTAGTTCTATCTCTATGGTTTTTTTCCTCTTTAAGTACCCCATGCAGAGACTGGCGAAAAACACTTTCGTTTGAAAGGGGTTGCCATGCTTCCAAAAAACTACTAGTTTGCTGAAATCTCAGCAAACATTTTTTCACCAAATCTTGATGATACTTGGTGGTAATGATCAGTTCACTAAGCCCACTTGGCTGCCCAAATTTTATTCTTCTAGGTTGAAGCTTTCGTTTCCAGTGACTGTTTGAATTTTTAGGTTTCACTCTGTTTTCTCCAACATAAATAGCTGTGTTTGGAATTCTAAATCAAACACGGTTTGTGCTAGCTCCTTGAAACTTGACCAAATGAAGTAGTTCTAAGTTCTATCTCTATGGTTTGTTTCCTCTTGAAGTACCCCATGCAGAGACTGGCGAAAAACACTTTCGTTTGAAAGGGGTTGCCAAGCTTCCAAAAAACTACTAGTTTGCTGAAATCTCAGCAAACATTTTTTCACCAAAACTTGATGATACTGGGTGGTAATGATCAGTTCACTAAGCCCACTTGGCTGCCCAATTTTTACTCTTCTAGGTTCAAGCGTTCGTTTCCAGTAACACTTAGAAATTTTTGGTTTCACTCTGTTTTCTGCTATATAGATAGATGTCTTTGAAATTCTAAATCAAACACGGTTTGTGCTAGCTCCTTGAAACTTGACAAAATGAAGTAGTTGTTAGTTCTATCTCTATGGTTTTTTTCCTCGTGAAGTACCCCATGCAGAGACTGGCGAAAAACACTTTCGTTTGAAAGGGGTTGCCAAGCTTCCAAAAAACTACTAGTTTGCTGAAATCTCAGCAAACATTTTTTCACCAAATCTTGATGATACTTGGTGGTAATGATCAGTTCACTAATCCCACTTGGCTGCCCAACTTTCACTCTTCTAGGTTCAAGCGTTCGTTTCCAGTAACAGTTTGAATTTTTAGGTTTCACTCTGTTTTCTCCAACATAGATAGCTGTGTTTGGATTTCTAAATCAAACACGGTTTGTGCTAGCTCATTGAAACTTGACCAAATGAAGTAGTTCTAAGTTCTATCTCTATGGTTTGTTTCCTCTTGAAGTAACCCATGCAGAAACTGGCGAAAAACACTTTCGTTTGAAAGGGGTTGCCAAGCTTCCAAAAAACTACTAGTTTGCTGAAATCTCAGCAAACATTTTTTCACCAAATCTTGATGATACTTGGTGGTAATGATCAGTTCACTAATCCCACTTGGCTGCCCAAATTTTATTCTTCTAGGTTGAAGCGTTCGTTTCCAGGAACACTTTGAATTTTTAGGTTTCACTCTTTTTTCTGCTATATAGATAGATGTGTTTGAAACTCTAAATCAAACACGGTTTGTGCTAGCTCCTTGAAACTTGACAAAATGAAGTAGTTCTAAGTTCTATCTCTATGGTTTGTTTCCTCTTGAAGTACCCCATGCAGAAACTGGCGAAAAACACTTTCGTTTGAAAGGGGTTGCCATGCTTCCAAAAAACTACTAGTTTGCTGAAATCTCAGCAAACATTTTTTAACCAAATCTTGATGATACTTGGTGGTAATGATCAGTTCACTAATCCCACTTGGCTGCCCAACTTTCACTCTTTTAGGTTCAAGCGTTCGTTTCCAGTAACAGATTGAATTTTTAGGTTTCACTCTGTTTTCTGCTATATAGATAGATGTGTTTGAAACTCTAAATCAAACACGGTTTTTGCTAGCTCCGTGAAACTTGACAAAATGAAGTAGTTCTAAGTTCTATCTCTATGGTTTGTTTCCTCTTGAAGTACCCCATGCAGAGACTGGTGAAGAAAACTTTCGTTTGAAAGGGGTTGCCAAGCTTCCAAAAACTACTCGTTTGCTGAAATCTCAGCAAACATTTTTTCACCAAATCTTGATGATACTTGGTGGTAATGATCAGTTCACTAAGCCCACTTGGCTGCCCAATTTTCACTCTTCTAGGTTCAAGCGTTCGTTTCCAGTAACACTTTGAATTTTTAGGTTTCACTCTGTTTTCTGCTATATAGATAGATGTGTTTGAAACTCTAAATCAAACACGGTTTGTGCTAGCCCCTTGAAACTTGACAAAATGAAGTAGTTCTAAGTTCTATCTCTATGGTTTGTTTTCTCTTGAAGTACCCCATGCAGAAACTGGCGAAAAACACTTTCGTTTGAAAGGGGTTGCCATGCTTCCAAGAAACTACTAGTTTGCTGAAATCTCAGCAAACATTTTTTCACCAAATCTTGATGATACTTGGTGGTAATGATCAGTTCACTAATCCCACTTGGCTGCCCATCTTTCACTCTTCTAGTTTCAAGCGTTCGTTTCCAGTAACAGTTTGAATTTTTAGGTTTCACTCTGTTTTCTGCTATATAGATAGATGTGTTTGAAACTCTAAATCAAACACGGTTTGTGCTAGCCCCTTGAAACTTGACAAAATGAAGTAGTTCTAAGTTCTATCTCTATGGTTTGTTTTCTCTTGAAGTACCCCATGCAGAAACTGGCGAAAAACACTTTCGTTTGAAAGGGGTTGCCATGCTTCCAAAAAACTACTAGTTTGCTGAAATCTCAGCAAACATTTTTTCACCAAATCTTGATGATACTTGGTGGTAATGATCAGTTCACTAATCCCACTTGGCTGCCCATCTTTCACTCTTCTAGGTTCAAGCGTTCGTTTCCAGTAACAGTTTGAATTTTTAGGTTTCACTCTGTTTTCTGCTATATAGATAGATGTGTTTGAAACTCTAAATCAAACACGGTTTGTGCTAGCTCCGTGAAACTTGACAAAATGAAGTAGTTCTAAGTTCTATCTCTATGGTTTGTTTCCTCTTGAAGTACCCCATGCAGAGACTGGCGAAGAACACTTTCGTTTGAAAGGGGATGCCAAGCTTCCAAAAAACTACTCGTTTGCTGAAATCTCAGCAAACATGTTTTCACCAAATCTTGATGATACTTGGTGGTAATGATCAGTTCACTAAGCCCACTTGGCTGCCCAATTTTCACTCTTCTAGGTTCAAGCGTTCGTTTCCAGTAACACTTTGAATTTTTAGGTTTCACTCTGTTTTCTGCTATATAGATAGATGTGTTGAAACTCTAAATCAAACACGGTTTGTGCTAGCTCCTTGAAACTTGACAAAATGAAGTAGTTGTTAGTTCTATCTCTATGGTTTTTTTCCTCTTGAAGTACCCCATGCAGAGACTGGCGAAAAACACTTTCGTTTGAAAGGGGTTGCCATGCTTCCAAAAAACTACTAGTTTGCTGAAATCTCAGCAAACATTTTTTCACCAAATCTTGATGATACTTGGTGGTAATGATCAGTTCACTAAGCCCACTTGGCTGCCCAAATTTTATTCTTCTAGGTTGAAGCTTTCGTTTCCAGTGACTGTTTGAATTTTTAGGTTTCACTCTGTTTTCTCCAACATAAATAGCTGTGTTTGGAATTCTAAATCAAACACGGTTTGTGCTAGCTCCTTGAAACTTGACCAAATGAAGTAGTTCTAAGATCTATCTCTATGGTTTGTTTCCTCTTGAAGTACCCCATGCAGAGACTGGCGAAAAACACTTTCGTTTGAAAGGGGTTGCCAAGCTTCCAAAAAACTACTCGTTTGCTGAAACCTCAGCAAACATTTTTTCACCAAAACTTGATGATACTGGGTGGTAATGATCAGTTCACTAAGCCCACTTGGCTGCCCAATTTTTACTCTTCTAGGTTCAAGCGTTCGTTTCCAGTAACACTTTGAAATTTTAGGTTTCACTCTGTTTTCTGCTATATAGATAGATGTCTTTGAAATTCTAAATCAAACACGGTTTGTGCTAGCTCCTTGAAACTTGACAAAATGAAGTAGTTGTTAGTTCTATATCTATGGTTTTTTTCCTCGTGAAGTACCCCATGCAGGGACTGGCGAAAAACACTTTCGTTTGAAAGGGGTTGCCAAGCTTCCAAAAAACTACTAGTTTGCTGAAATCTCAGCAAACATTTTTTCACCAAATCTTGATGATACTTGGTGGTAATGATCAGTTCACTAATCCCACTTGGCTGCCCAAATTTTATTCTTCTAGGTTGAAGCTTTCGTTTCCAGTGACTGTTTGAATTTTTATGTTTCACTCTGTTTTCTCCAACATAGATAGCTGTGTTTGGAATTCTAAATCAAACACGGTTTGTGCTAGCTCCTTGAAACTTGACCAAATGAAGTAGTTCCAAGTTCTATCTCTATGGTTTGTTTCCTCTTGAAGTACCCCATGCAGAGACTGGCGAAAAACACTTTCGTTTGAAAGGGGTTGCCAAGCTTCCAAAAAACTACTAGTTTGCTGAAATCTCAGCAAACATTTTTTCACCAAATCTTGATGATACTTGGTGGTAATGATCAGATCACTAATCCCACTTGGCTGCCCGACTTTCACTCTTCTAGGTTCAAGCGTTCGTTCCAGTAACAATTTGAATTTTTAGGTTTCACTCTGTTTTCTGCTATATAGATAGATGTTTTTGAAACTCTAAATCAAACACGGTTTGTGCTAGCTCCGTGAAACTTGACAAAATGAAGTAGTTTTAAGTTCTATCTCTATGGTTTGTTTCCTCTTGAAGTACCCCATGCAGAGACTGGCGAAGAACACTTTCGTTTGAAAGGGTTTGCCAAGCTTCCAAAAAACTACTAGTTTGCTGAAATCTCAGCAAACATTTTTTCACCAAATCTTGATGATACTTGGTGGCAATGATCAGTTCACTAAGCCCACTTGGCTGCCCAATTTTCACTCTTCTAGGTTCAAGCGTTCGTTTCCAGTAACACTTTGAATTTTTAGGTTTCACTCTGTTTTCTGCTATATAGATAGAGGTGTTGAAACTCTAAATCAAACACGGTTTGTGCTAGCTCCTTGAAACTTGACCAAATGAAGTAGTTCTAAGTTCTATCTCTATGGTTTGTTTCCTCTTGAAGTACCCCATGCAGAGACTGGCGAAAAACACTTTCGTTTGAAAGGGGTTGCCAAGCTTCCAAAAAACTACTAGTTTGCTGAAATCTCAGCAAACATTTTTTCACCAAATCTTGATGATACTTGGTGGTAATGATCAGTTCACTAATCCCACTTGGCTTCCCAACTTTCACTCTTCTAGGTTCAAGCGTTCGTTTCCAGTAACAGTTTGAATTTTTAGGTTTCACTCTGTTTTCTGCTATATAGATAGATGTGTTTGAAACTCTAAATCAAACACGGTTTGTGCTAGCTCCGTGAAACTTGACAAAATGAAGTAGTTCTAAGTTCTATCTCTATGGTTTGTTTCCTCTTGAAGTACCCCATGCAGAGACTGGCGAAGAACACTTTCGTTTGAAAGGGGTTGCCAAGCTTCCAAAAAACTACTCGTTTGCTGAAATTTCAGCAAACATTTTTTCACCAAATCTTGATGATACTTGGTGGTAATGATCAGTTCACTAAGCCCACTTGGCTGCCCAATTTTCACTCTTCTAGGTTCAATCGTTCGTTTCCAGTAACACTTTGAATTTTTAGGTTTCACTCTGTTTTCTGCTATATAGATAGATGTGTTTGAAACTCTAAATCAACACGTTTTGTGCTAGCTCCTTGAAACTTGACAAAATGAAGTAGTTCTAAGTTCTATCTCTATGGTTTGTTTCCTCTTGAAGTACCCCATGCAGAAACTGGCGAAAAACACTTTCGTTTGAAAGGGGTTGCCATGCTTCCAAAAAACTACTAGTTTGCTGAAATCTCTGCAAACATTTTTTCACCAAATCTTGATGATACTTGGTGGTAATGATCAGTTCACTAATCCCACTTGGCTGCCCAACTTTCACTCTTCTAGGTTCAAGCGTTCGTTTCCAGTAACAGTTTGAATTTTTAGGTTTCACTCTGTTTTCTGCTATATAGATAGATGTGTTTGAAACTCTAAATCAAACACGATTTCTGCTAGCTCCGTGAAACTTGACAAAATGAAGTAGTTCTAAGTTCTATCTCTATGGTTTGTTTCCTCTTGAAGTACCCCATGCAGAGACTGGCGAAGAACACTTTCGTTTGAAAGGGGTTTCCAAGCTTCCAAAAAACTACTCGTTTGCTGAAATCTCAGCAAACATTTTTTCACCAAATCTTGATGATACTTGGTGGTAATGATCAGTTCACTAAGCCCACTTGGCTGCCCAATTTTCACTCTTCTAGGTTCAAGCGTTCGTTTCCAGTAACACTTTGAATTTTTAGGTTTCACACTGTTTTCTGCTATATAGATAGATGTGTTGAAACTCTAAATCAAACACGGTTTGTGCTAGCTCCTTGAAACTTGACAAAATGAAGTAGTTGTTAGTTCTATCTCTATGGTTTTTTTCCTCTTGAAGTACCCCATGCAGAGACTGGCGAAAAACACTTTCGTTTGAAAGGGGTTGCCATGCTTCTAAAAAACTACTAGTTTGCTGAAATCTCAGCAAACATTTTTTCACCAAATCTTGATGATACTTGGTGGTAATGATCAGTTCACTAAGCCCACTTGGCTGCCCAAATTTTATTCTTCTAGGTTGAAGCTTTCGTTTCCAGTGACTGTTTGAATTTTTAGGTTTCACTCTGTTTTCTCCAACATAAATAGCTGTGTTTGGAATTCTAAATCAAACACGGTTTGTGCTAGCTCCTTGAAACTTGACCAAATGAAGTAGTTCTAAGTTCTATCTCTATGGTTTGTTTCCTCTTGAAGTACCCCATGCAGAGACTGGCGAAAAACACTTTCGTTTGAAAGGGGTTGCCAAGCTTCCAAAAAACTACTAGTTTGCTGAAATCTCAGGAAACATTTTTTCACCAAAACTTGATGATACTTGGTGGTAATGATCAGTTCACTAAGCCCACTTGGCTGCCCAATTTTTACTCTTCTAGGTTCAAGCGTTCGTTTCCAGTAACACTTTGAAATTTTAGGTTTCACTCTGTTTTCTGCTATATAGATAGATGTCTTTGAAATTCTAAATCAAACACGGTTTGTGCTAGCTCCTTGAAACTTGACAAAATGAAGTAGTTGTTAGTTCTATCTCTATGGTTTTTTTCCTCGTGAAGTACCCCATGCAGAGACTGGCGAAAAACACTTTCATTTGAAAGGGGTTGCCAAGCTTCCAAAAAACTACTAGTTTGCTGAAATCTCAGCAAACATTTTTTCACCAAATCTTGATGATACTTGGTGGTAATGATCAGTTCACTAATCCCACTTGGCTGCCCAAATTTTATTCTTCTAGGTTGAAGCTTTCGTTTCCAGTGACTGTTTGAATTTTTATGTTTCACTCTGTTTTCTCCAACATAGATAGCTGTGTTTGGAATTCTAAATCAAACACGGTTTGTGCTAGCTCCTTGAAACTTGACCAAATGAAGTAGTTCCAAGTTCTATCTCTATGGTTTGTTTCCTCTTGAAGTACCCCATGCAGAGACTGGCGAAAAACACTTTCGTTTGAAAGGGGTTGCCAAGCTTCCAAAAAACTACTAGTTTGCTGAAATCTCAGCAAACATTTTTTCACCAAATCTTGATGATACTTGGTGGTAATGATCAGTTCACTAATCCCACTTGGCTGCCCGACTTTCACTCTTCTAGGTTCAAGCGTTCGTTTCCAGTAACAATTTGAATTTTTAGGTTTCACTCTGTTTTCTGCTATATAGATAGATGTTTTTGAAACTCTAAATCAAACACGGTTTGTGCTAGCTCCGTGAAACTTGACAAAATGAAGTAGTTTTAAGTTCTATCTCTATGGTTTGTTTCCTCTTGAAGTACCCCATGCAGAGACTGGCGAAAAACACTTTCGTTTGAAAGGGGTTGCCAAGCTTCCAAAAAACTACTAGTTTGCTGAAATCTCAGCAAACATTTTTTTCACCAAATCTTGATGATACTTGGTGGCAATGATCAGTTCACTAAGCCCATTTGGCTGCCCAATTTTCACTCTTCTAGGTTCAAGCGTTCGTTTCCAGTAACACTTTGAATTTTTAGGTTTCACTCTGTTTTCTGCTATATAGATAGAGGTCTTGAAACTCTAAATCAAACACGGTTTGTGCTAGCTCCTTGAAACTTGAACAAATGAAGTAGTTCTAAGTTCTATCTCTATGGTTTGTTTCCTCTTGAAGTACCCCATGCAGAGACTGGCGAAAAACACTTTCGTTTGAAAGGGGTTGCCAAGCTTCGAAAAAACTACTAGTTTGCTGAAATCTCAGCAAACATTTTTTCACCAAATCTTGATGATACTTGGTGGTAATGATCAGTTCACTAATCCCACTTGGCTGCCCAAATTTTATTCTTCTAGGTTGAAGCTTTCGTTTCCAGTGACTGTTTGAATTTTTAGGTTTCACTCTGTTTTCTCCAACATAGATAGCTGTGTTTGGAATTCTAAATCAAACGCGGTTTGTGCTAGCTCCTTGAAACTTGAACAAATGAAGTAGTTCTAAGATCTATCTCTATGGTTTGTTTCCTCTTGAAGTACCCCATGCAGATACTGGCGAAAAACACTTTCGTTTTAAAGGGGTTGCCAAGCTTCGAAAAAACTACTAGTTTGCTGAAATCTCAGCAAACATTTTTTCACCAAATCTTGATGATACTTGGTGGTAATGATGAGTTCACTAATCCCACTTGGCTGCCCAAATTTTATTCTTCTAGGTTGAAGCTTTCGTTTCCAGTGACTGTTTGAATTTTTAGGTTTCACTCTGTTTTCTCCAACATAGATAGCTGTGTTTGGAATTCTAAATCAAACACGGTTTGTGCTAGCTCCTTGAAACTTGACCAAATGAAGTAGTTCCAAGTTCTATCTCTATGGTTTGTTTCCTCTTGAAGTACCCCATGCAGAGACTGGCGAAAAACACTTTCGTTTGAATGGGGTTGCCAAGCTTCCAAAAAACTACTAGTTTGCTGAAATCTCAGCAAACATTTTTTCACCAAATCTTGATGATACTTGGTGGTAATGATCAGTTCACTAATCCCACTTGGCTGCCCGACTTTCACTCTTCTAGGTTCAAGCGTTTGTTTCCAGTAACAATTTGAATTTTTAGGTTTCACTCTGTTTTCTGCTATATAGATAGATATTTTTGAAACTCTAAATCAAACACGGTTTGTGCTAGCTCCGTGAAACTTGACAAAATGAAGTAGTTTTATGTTCTATCTCTATGGTTTGTTTCCTCTTGAAGTACCCCATGCAGAGACTGGCGAAGAACACTTTCGTTTGAAAGGGGTTGCCAAGCTTCCAAAAAACTACTAGTTTGCTGAAATCTCAGCAAACATTTTTTCACCAAATCTTGATGATACTTGGTGGCAATGATCAGTTCACTAAGCCCACTTGGCTGCCCAATTTTCACTCTTCTAGGTTCAAGCGTTCGTTTCCAGTAACACTTTGAATTTTTAGGTTTCACTCTGTTTTCTGCTATATAGATAGAGGTCTTGAAACTCTAAATCAAACACGGTTTGTGCTAGCTCCTTGAAACTTGAACAAATGAAGTAGTTCTAAGTTCTATCTCTATGGTTTGTTTCCTCTTGAAGTACCCCATGCAGAGACTGGCGAAAAACACTTTCGTTTGAAAGGGGTTGCCAAGCTTCGAAAAAACTACTAGTTTGCTGAAATCTCAGCAAACATTTTTTCACCAAATCTTGATGATACTTGGTGGTAATGATCAGTTCACTAATCCCACTTGGCTGCCCAAATTTTATTCTTCTAGGTTGAAGCTTTCGTTTCCAATGACTGTTTGTATTTTTAGGTTTCACTCTGTTTTCTCCAACATAGATAGCTGTGTTTGGAATTCTAAATCAAACGCGGTTTGTGCTAGCTCCTTGAAACTTGAACAAATGAAGTAGTTCTAAGATCTATCTCTATGGTTTGTTTCCTCTTGAAGTACCCCATGCAGATACTGGCGAAAAACACTTTCGTTTTAAAGGGGTTGCCAAGCTTCGAAAAAACTACTAGTTTGCTGAAATCTCAGCAAACATTTTTTCACCAAATCTTGATGATACTTGGTGGTAATGATGAGTTCACTAATCCCACTTGGCTGCCCAAATTTTATTCTTCTAGGTTGAAGCTTTCGTTTCCAGTGACTGTTTGAATTTTTAGGTTTCACTCTGTTTTCTCCAACATAGATAGCTGTGTTTGGAATTCTAAATCAATCACGGTTTGTGCTAGCTCCTTGAAACTTGAACAAATGAAGTAGTTCTAAGTTCTATCTCTATGGTTTGTTTCCTCTTGAAGTACCCCATGCAGAGACTGGCAAAAAACACTTTCGTTTGAAAGGGGTTGCCAAGCTTCCAAAAAACTACTAGTTTGCTGAAATCTCAGCAAATATTTTTTCACCAAATCTTGATGATACGTGGTGGTAATGATCAGTTCACTAATCCCACTTGGCTGTCCAACTTTCACTTTTCTAGGTCCAAGCGTTCGTTTCCAGTAACAGTTTGAATTTTTAGGTTTCACTCTGTTTTCTGCTATATAGATAGATGTGTTTGAAACTCTAAATCAAACACGGTTTGTGCTAGCTCCGTGAAACTTGACAAAATGAAGTAGTTCTAAGTTCTATCTCTATGGTTTTTTTCCTCTTGAAGTACCCCATGCAGAGACTGGCGAAGAACACTTTCGTTTGAAAGGGGTTGCCAAGCTTCCAAAAAACTACTCGTTTGCTGAAATCTCAGCAAACATTTTTTCACGAAATCTTGATGATACTTGGTGGTAATGATCAGTTCACTAAGGCCACTTGGCTGCCCAATTTTCACTCTTCTAGGTTCAAGCGTTCGTTTCCAGTAACACTTTGAATTTTTAGGTTTCACTCTGTTTTCTGCTAATAGATAGATGTGTTTGAAACTCTAAATCAAACACAGTTTGTGCTAGCTCCTTGAAACTTGACAAAATGAAGTAGTTCTAAGTTCTATCTCTATGGTTTGTTTCCTCTTGAAGTACCTCATGCAGAAACTGGCGAAAAACACTTTCGTTTGAAAGGGGTTGCCATGCTTCCAAAAAACTACTAGTTTGCTGAAATCTCAGCAACCATTTTTTCACCAAATCTTGATGATACTTGGTGGTAATGATCAGTTCACTAAGCCGACTTGGCTGCCCAACTTTCACTCTTCTAGGTTCAAGCGTTCGTTTCCAGTAACACTTTGAATTTTTAGGTTTCACTCTGTTTTCTGCTATATAGATAGATGTGTTTGAAACTCTAAATCAAACACGGTTTGTGCTAGCTGCTTGAAACTTGACCAAATGAAGTAGTTCTAAGTTCTGTCTCTATGGTTTGTTTCCTCTTGAAGTACCCCATGCAGAGACTGGCGAAGAACACTTTCGTTTGAAAGGGGTTGCCAAGCTTACAAAAAACTACTAGTTTGCTGAAATCTCAGCAACAATTTTTTCACCAAATCTTGATGATACTTGGTGGTAATGATCAGTTCACTAAGCCCACTTGGCTGCCCAATCTTCACTCTTCTAGGTTCAAGCGTTCGTTTCCAGTGACTGTTTGAACTTTTAGGTTTCACTGTGTTTTCTCCAACATAGATAGCTGTGTTTGGAATTCTAAATCAAACACGGTTTGTGGTAGCTCCTTGAAACTTGAACAAATGAAGTAGTTCTAAGTTCTATCTCTATGGTTTGTTTCCTCTTGAAGTACCCCATGCAGAGACTGGTGAAAAACACTTTCGTTTGAAAGGGGTTGCCAAGCTTCGAAAAAACTACTAGTTTGCTGAAATCTCAGCAAACATTTTTTCACCAAATCTTGATGATACTTGGTGGTAATGATCAGTTCACTAATCCCACTTGGCTGCCCAAATTTTATTCTTCTAGGTTGAAGCTTTCGTTTCCAGTGACTGTTTGAATTTTTAGGTTTCACTCTGTTTTCTCCAACATAGATAGCTGTGTTTGGAATTCTAAATCAAACACGGTTTGTGCTAGCTCCTTGAAACTTGAACAAATGAAGTAGTTCTAAGTTCTATCTCTATGGTTTGTTTCCTCTTGAAGTACCCCATGCAGAGACTGGCGAAAAACACTTTCGTTTGAAAGGGGTTGCCAAGCTTCCAAAAAACTACTAGTTTGCTGAAATCTCAGCAAACATTTTTTCACCAAATCTTGATGATACGTGGTGGTAATGATCAGTTCACTAATCCCACTTGGCTGCCCAATTTTCACTCTTCTAGGTTCAAGTGTTCGTTTCCAGTAACACTTTGAATTTTTAGGTTTCACTCTGTTTTCTGCTATATAGATAGATGTGTTGAAACTCTAAATCAAACACGGTTTGTGCTAGCTCCTTGAAACTTGACCAAATGAAGTAGTTCTAAGTTCTATCTCTATGGTTTGTTTCCTCTTGAAGTACCTCATGCAGAAACTGGCGAAAAACACTTTCGTTTGAAAGGGGTTGCCATGCTTCCAAAAAACTACTAGTTTGCTGAAATCTCAGCAACCATTTTTTCACCAAATCTTGATGATACTTGGTGGTAATGATCAGTTCACTAAGCCGACTTGGCTGCCCAACTTTCACTCTTCTAGGTTCAAGCGTTCGTTTCCAGTAACACTTTGAATTTTTAGGTTTCACTCTGTTTTCTGCTATATAGATAGATGTGTTTGAAACTCTAAATCAAACACGGTTTGTGCTAGCTGCTTGAAACTTGACCAAATGAAGTAGTTCTAAGTTCTGTCTCTATGGTTTGTTTCCTCTTGAAGTACCCCATGCAGAGACTGGCGAAGAACACTTTCGTTTGAAAGGGGTTGCCAAGCTTACAAAAAACTACTAGTTTGCTGAAATCTCAGCAACAATTTTTTCACCAAATCTTGATGATACTTGGTGGTAATGATCAGTTCACTAAGCCCACTTGGCTGCCCAATTTTCACTCTTCTAGGTTCAAGCGTTCGTTTCCAGTGACTGTTTGAACTTTTAGGTTTCACTCTGTTTTCTCCAACATAGATAGCTGTGTTTGGAATTCTAAATCAAACACGGTTTGTGGTACCTCCTTGAAACTTGAACAAATGAAGTAGTTCTAAGTTCTATCTCTATGGTTTGTTTCCTCTTGAAGTACCCCATGCAGAGACTGGCGAAAAACACTTTCGTTTGAAAGGGGTTGCCAAGCTTCGAAAAAACTACTAGTTTGCTGAAATCTCAGCAAACATTTTTTCACCAAATCTTGATGATACTTGGTGGTAATGATCAGTTCACTAATCCCACTTGGCTGCCCAAATTTTATTCTTCTAGGTTGAAGCTTTCGTTTCCAGTGACTGTTTGAATTTTTAGGTTTCACTCTGTTTTCTCCAACATAGATAGCTGTGTTTGGAATTCTAAATCAAACACGGTTTGTGCTAGCTCCTTGAAACTTGAACAAATGAAGTAGTTCTAAGTTCTATCTCTATGGTTTGTTTCCTCTTGAAGTACCCCATGCAGATACTGGCGAAAAACACTTTCGTTTGAAAGGGGTTGCCAAGCTTCCAAAAAACTACTAGTTTGCTGAAATCTCAGCAACCATTTTTTCACCAAATCTTGATGATACTTGGTGGTAATGATCAGTTCACTAAGGCCACTTGGCTGCCCAATTTTCACTCTTCTAGGTTCAAGCGTTCGTTTCCAGTAACACTTTGAATTTTTAGGTTTCACTCTGTTTTCTGCTATATAGATAGATGTGTTGAAACTCTAAATCAAACACGGTTTGTGCTAGCTCCTTGAAACTTGACCAAATGAAGTAGTTCTAAGTTCTATCTCTATGGTTTGCTTCCTCTTGAAGTACCTCATGCAGAAACTGGCGAAAAACACTTTCGTTTGAAAGGGGTTGCCATGCTTCCAAAAAACTACTAGTTTGCTGAAATCTCAGCAACCATTTTTTCACCAAATCTTGATGATACTTGGTGGTAATGATCAGTTCACTAAGCCGACTTGGCTGCCCAACTTTCACTCTTCTAGGTTCAAGCGTTCGTTTCCAGTAACACTTTGAATTTTTAGGTTTCACTCTGTTTTCTGCTATATAGATAGATGTGTTTGAAACTCTAAATCAAACACGGTTTGTGCTAGCTCCTTGAAACTTGACCAAATGAAGTAGTTCTAAGTTCTATCTCTATGGTTTGTTTCTTCCTGAAGTACCCCATGCAGAAACTGGCGAAAAACACTTTCGTTTTAAAGGGGTTGCCAAGCTTCCAAAAAACTACTAGTTTGCTGAAATCTCAGCAAACATTTTTTCACCAAATCTTGATGATACTTGGTGGTAATGATCAGTTCACTAAGGCCACTTGGATGCCCAATTTTCACTCTTCTAGGTTCAGGCGTTCGTTTCCAGTAACACTTTGAATTTTTAGGTTTCACTCTGTTTTCTGCTATATAGATAGATGTGTTTGAAACTCTAAATCAAACACGGTTTGTGCTAGCTCCTTGAAACTTGACAAAATGAAGTAGTTCTAAGTTCTATCTCTATGGTTTGTTTCCTCTTGAAGTACCCCATGCAGAAACTGGCGAAAAACACTTTCGTTTGAAAGGGGTTGCCATGCTTCCAAAAAACTACTAGTTTGCTGAAATCTCAGCAAATATTTTTTCACCAAATCTTGATGATACTTGGTGGTAATGATCAGTTCACTAATCCCACTTGGCTGCCCAACTTTCACTCTTCTAGGTTCAAGCGTTCGTTTCCAGTAACACTTTGAATTTTTAGGTTTCACTCTGTTTTCTGCTATATAGATAGATGTGTTTGAAACTCTAAATCAAACACGGTTTGTGCTAGCTCCGTGAAACTTGACAAAATGAAGTAGTTCTAAGTTCTATCTCTATGGTTTGTTTCCTCTTGAAGTACCCCATGCAGAGACTGGCGAAGAACACTTTCGTTTGAAAGGGGTTGCCAAGCTTACAAAAAACTACTAGTTTGCTGAAATCTCAGCAACAATTTTTTCACCAAATCTTGATGATACTTGGTGGTAATGATCAGTTCACTAAGCCCACTTGGCTGCCCAATTTTCACTCTTCTAGGTTCAAGCGTTCGTTTCCAGTAACACTTTGAATTTTTATGTTTCACTCTGTTTTCTCCTATATAGATAGATGTGTTTGAAACTCTAAATCAACACGGTTTGTGCCTAGCTCCTTGAAACTTGACCAAATGAAGTATTTCTAAGTTCTATCTCTATGGTTTGTTTCCTCTTGAAGTACCCCATGCAGAGACTGGCGAAAAACACTTTCGTTTTAAAGGGGTTGCCAAGCTTCGAAAAAACTACTAGTTTACTGAAATCTCAGCAAACATTTTTTCACCAAATCTTGATGATACTTGGTGGTAATGATCAGTTCACTAATCCCACTTGGCTGCCCAAATTTTATTCTTCTAGGTTGAAGCTTTCGTTTCCAGTGACTGTTTGAATTTTAGGTTTCACTCTGTTTTCTCCAACATAGATAGCTGTGTTTGGAATTCTAAATCAAACGCGGTTTGTGCTAGCTCCTTGAAACTTGAACAAATGAAGTAGTTCTAAGATCTATCTCTATGGTTTGTTTCCTCTTGAAGTACCCCATGCAGATACTGGCGAAAAAAATTTCATTTTAAAGGGGTTGCCAAGCTTCGAAAAAACTACTAGTTTGCTGAAATCTCAGCAAACATTTTTCACCAAATCTTGATGATACTTGGTGGTAATGATGAGTTCACTAATCCCACTTGGCTGCCCAAATTTTATTCTTCTAGGTTGAAGCTTTCGTTTCCAGTGACTGTTTGAATTTTTAGGTTTCACTCTGTTTTCTCCAACATAGATAGCTGTGTTTGGAATTCTAAATCAAACACGGTTTGTGCTAGCTCCTTGAAACTTGAACAAAGAAGTAGTTCTAAGTTCTATCTCTATGGTTTGTTTTCCTCTTGAAGTACCCCATGCAGAGACTGGCAAAAACACTTTCGTTTGAAAGGGGTTGCCAAGCTTCCAAAAAACTACTAGTTTGCTGAAATCTCAGCAAACATTTTTTCACCAAATCTTGATGATACGTGGTGGTAATGATCAGTTCACTAATCCCACTTGGCTGTCCAACTTTCACTTTTCTAGGTCCAAGCGTTCGTTTCCAGTAACAGTTTGAATTTTTAGGTTTCACTCTGTTTTCTGCTATATAGATAGATGTGTTTGAAACTCTAAATCAAACACGGTTTGTGCTAGATCCGTGAAACTTGACAAAATGAAGTAGTTCTTTCGCCTCATGGGGTTTCTTTTTTCCTCTTGAAGTACCCCATGCAGAGACTGGCGAAGAACACTTTCGTTTGAAAGGGGTTGCCAAGCTTCCAAAAAACTACTCGTTTGCTGAAATCTCAGCAAACATTTTTTCACGAAATCTTGATGATACTTGGTGGTAATGATCAGTTCACTAAGGCCACTTGGCTGCCCAATTTTCACTCTTCTAGGTTCAAGCGTTCGTTTCCAGTAACACTTTGAATTTTTAGGTTTCACTCTGTTTTCTGCTATATAGATAGATGTGTTTGAAACTCTAAATCAAACACAGTTTGTGCTAGCTCCTTGAAACTTGACAAAATGAAGTAGTTCTAAGTTCTATCTCTATGGTTTGTTTCCTCTTGAAGTACCTCATGCAGAAACTGGCGAAAAACACTTTCGTTTGAAAGGGGTTGCCATGCTTCCAAAAAACTACTAGTTTGCTGAAATCTCAGCAACCATTTTTTCACCAAATCTTGATGATACTTGGTGGTAATGATCAGTTCACTAAGCCGACTTGGCTGCCCAACTTTCACTCTTCTAGGTTCAAGCGTTCGTTTCCAGTAACACTTTGAATTTTTAGGTTTCATTCTGTTTTCTGCTATATAGATAGATGTGTTTGAAACTCTAAATCAAACACGGTTTGTGCTAGCTGCTTGAAACTTGACCAAATGAAGTAGTTCTAAGTTCTGTCTCTATGGTTTGTTTCCTCTTGAAGTACCCCATGCAGAGACTGGCGAAGAACACTTTCGTTTGAAAGGGGTTGCCAAGCTTACAAAAAACTACTAGTTTGCTGAAATCTCAGCAACAATTTTTTCACCAAATCTTGATGATACTTGGTGGTAATGATCAGTTCACTAAGCCCACTTGGCTGCCCAATTTTCACTCTTCTAGGTTCAAGCGTTCGTTTCCAGTGACTGTTTGAACTTTTAGGTTTCACTCTGTTTTCTCCAACATAGATAGCTGTGTTTGGAATTCTAAATGAAACACGGTTTGTGGTAGCTCCTTGAAACTTGAACAAATGAAGTAGTTCTAAGTTCTATCTCTATGGTTTGTTTCCTCTTGAAGTACCCCATGCAGAGACTGGCGAAAAACACTTTCGTTTGAAAGGGGTTGCCAAGCTTCCAAAAAACTACTAGTTTGCTGAAATCTCAGCAAACATTTTTTCACCAAATCTTGATGATACGTGGTGGTAATGATCAGTTCACTAATCCCACTTGGCTGCCCAACTTTCACTTTTCTAGGTTCAAGCGTTCGTTTCCAGTAACAGTTTGAATATTTAGGTTTCACTCTGTTTTCTGCTATATAGATAGATGTGTTTGAAACTCTAAATCAAACACGGTTTGTGCTAGCTCCGTGAAACTTGACAAAATGAAGTAGTTCTAAGTTCTATCTCTATGTTTTTTTTCCTCTTGAAGTACCCCATGCAGAGACTGGCGAAGAACACTTTCGTTTGAAAGGGGTTGCCAAGCTTCCAAAAAACTACTAGTTTGCTGAAATCTCAGCAACCATTTTTCACCAAATCTTGATGATACTTGGTGGTAATGATCAGTTCACTAAGCCCACTTGGCTGCCCAATTTTCACTCTTCTAGGTTCAAGCGTTCGTTTCCAGTAACACTTTGAATTTTAGGTTTCACTCTGTTTTCTGCTATATAGATAGATGTGTTTGAAACTCTAAATCAAACACGGTTTGTGCTAGCTCCTTGAAACTTGACCAAATGAAGTAGTTCTAAGTTCTATATCTATGGTTTGTTTCCTCCTGAAGTACCCCATGCAAGACTGGCGAAAACACTTTCGTTTTAAAGGTGTTGCCAAGCTTCCAAAAAACTACTAGTTTGCTGAAATCTCAGCAAACATTTTTTCACCAAATCTTGATGATACTTGGTGGTAATGATCAGTTCACTAATCCCACTTTGCTGCCCAAATTTCAATCTTCTATGTTCAAGCGTTCGTTTCCAGTAACAGTTTGAATTTTTAGGTTTCACTCTGTTTTCTGCTATATAGATAGATGTGTTTGAAACTCTAAATCAAACACGGTTTGTGCTAGCTCAGTGAAACTTGACAAAATGAAGTAGTTCTAAGTTCTATTTCTATGGTTTGTTTCCCCTTGAAGTACCCCATGCAGAGACTGGCGAAGAACACTTTCGTTTGAAAGGGGTTGCCAAGCTTCCAAAAAACTACTAGTTTGCTGAAATCTCAGGAAACATTTTTTCACCAAATCTTGATGATACTTGGTGGTAATGATCAGTTCACTAATCCCACTTGGCTGCCCAACTTTCACTCTTCTAGGTTCAAGCCTTCGTTTCCAGTAACAGTTTGAATTTTTAGGTTTCACTCCGTTTTCTGCTATATAGATAGATGTGTTTGAAATTCTAAATCAAACACGGTTTGTGCTAGCTCCGTGAAACTTGACAAAATGAAGTAGTTCTAAGTTCTATCTCTATGGTTTGTTTCCTCTTGAAGTACCCCATGCAGAGACTGGCGAAGAACACTTTCGTTTGAAAGGGGTTGCCAAGCTTCCAAAACTACTAGTTTGCTGAAATCTCAGCAAACATTTTTCACCAAATCTTGATGATACTTGGTGGTAATGATCAGTTCACTAATCCCACTTGGCTGCCCTACTTTCACTCTTCTAGGTTCAAGCGTTCGTTTCCAGTAACAGTTTGAATTTTTAGGTTTCACTCTGTTTTCTGCTATATAGATAGATGTGTTTGAAACTCTAAATCAAACACGGTTTGTGCTAGCTCCGTGAAACTTGACAAAATGAAGTAGTTCTAAGTTCTATCTCTATGGTTTTTTTCCTCTTGAAGTACCCCATGCAGAGACTGGCGAAGAACACTTTCGTTAGAAAGGGGTTGCCAAGCTTCCAAAAAACTACTCGTTTGCTGAAATCTCAGCAAACATTTTTTCACCAAATCTTGATGATACTTGGTGGTAATGATCAGTTCACTAAGGCCACTTGGCTGCCCAATTTTCAATCTTCTAGGTTCAAGCGTTCGTTTCCAGTAACACTTTGAATTTTTAGGTTTCACTCTGTTTTCTGCTATATAGATAGATGTGTTTGAAACTCTAAATCAAACACGGTTTGTGCTAGCTCCTTGAAACTTGACAAAATGAAGTAGTTCTAAGTTCTATCTCTATGGTTTGTTTCCTCTTGAAGTACCTCATTCAGAAACTGGCGAAAAACACTTTCGTTTGAAAGGGGTTGCCATGCTTCCAAAAAACTACTAGTTTGCTGAAATCTCAGCAAATATTTTTTCACCAAATCTTGATGATACTTGGTGGTAATGATCAGTTCACTAATCCCACTTGGCTGCACAACTTTCACACTTCTAGGTTCAAGCGTTCGTTTCCAGTAACACTTTGAATTTTTAGGTTTCACTCTGTTTCCTGCTATACAGATAGATGTGTTTGAAACTCTAAATCAAACACGGTTTGTGCTAGCTCCGTGAAACTTGACCAAATGAAGTAGTTCTAAGTTCTATCTCTATGGTTTGTTTCCTCTTGAAGTACCCCATGCAGAGACTGGCGAAGAACACTTTCGTTTTTAAGGGGTTGCCAAGCTTACAAAAAACTACTAGTTTGCTGAAATCTCAGCAACAATTTTTTCACCAAATCTTTATGATACTTGGTGGTAATGATCAGTTCACTAAGCCCACTTGGCTGCCCAATTTTCACTCTTCTAGGTTCAAGCGTTCGTTTCCAGTAACACTTTGAATTTTTATGTTTCACTCTGTTTTCTGCTATATAGATAGATATGTTTGAAACTCTAAATCAAACACGGTTTGTGCTAGCTCCTTGAAACATGACCAAATGAAGTAGTTCTAAGTTCTATCTCTATGGTTTGTTTCCTCTTGAAGTACCCCATGCAGAGACTGACGAAAACACTTTCGTTTTAAAGGGTTGCCAAGCTTCGAAAAAACTACTAGTTTGCTGAAATCTCAGCAAACATTTTTCACCAAATCTTGATGATACTTGGTGGTAATGATCAGTTCACTAATCCCACTTGGCTGCCCAAATTTTATTCTTCTAGGTTGAAGCTTTCGTTTCCAGTGACTGTTTGAATTTTTAGGTTTCACTCTGTTTTCTCCAACATAGATAGCTGTGTTTGGAATTCTAAATCAAACACGGTTTGTGCTAGCTCCTTGAAACTTGAACAAATGAAGTAGTTCTAAGTTCTATCTCTATGGTTTGTTTCCTCCTGAAGTACCCCATGCAGAGACTGGCGAAAAACACTTTCGTTTTAAAGGGTTGCCAAGCTTCCAAAAACTACTAGTTTGCTGAAATCTCAGCAAACATTTTTTCACGAAATCTTGATGATACGTGGTGGTAATGATCAGTTCACTAATCCCACTTGGCTGCCCAACTTTCAATCTTCTAGGTTCAAGCGTTCGTTTCCAGTAACAGATTGAATTTTTAGGTTTCACTCTGTTTTCTGCTATATAGATAGATGTGGTTGAAACTCTAAATCAAACACGGTTTGTGCTAGCTCCGTGAAACTTGACAAAATGAAGTAGTTCTAAGTTCTATCTCTATGGTTTGTTTCCTCTTGAAGTACCCCATGCAGAGACTGGCGAAGAACACTTTCGTTTGAGAGGGGTTGCCAAGCTTCCAAAAAACTACTCTTTGCTGAAATCTCAGCAAACATTTTTTCACCAAATCTTGATGATACTTGGTGGTAATGATCAGTTCACTAATCCCACTTGGCTGCCCAACTTTCACTCTTCTAGGTTCAAGCGTTCGTTTCCAGTAACAGTTTGAATTTTTAGGTTTCACTCTGTTTTCTGCTATATAGATAGATGTGTTTGAAACTCTAAATCAAACACGGTTTGTGCTAGCTCCGTGAAACTTGACAAAATGAAGTAGTTCTAAGTTCTATCTCTATGGTTGTTTCCACTTGAAGTAACCCATGCAGAGACTGGCAAAGAACACTTTCGTTTGAAAGGGGTTGCCAAGCTTCCAAAAAACTACTAGTTTGCTGAAATCTCAGCAACCATTTTTTCACCAAAACTTGATGATACTTGGTGGTAATGATCAGTTCACTAAGCCCACTTGGCTGCCCAATTTTCACTCTTCTAGGTTCAAGCGTTCGTTTCCAGTAACACTTTGAAATTTTAGGTTTCACTCTGTTTTCTGCTATATAGATAGATGTCTTTGAAACTCTAAATCAAACACGGTTTGTGCTAGCTCCTTGAAACTTGACCAAATGAAGTAGTTCTAAGTTCTATCTCTATGGTTTGTTTCCTCTTGAAGTACCCATGCAGAGACTGGCGATGAACACTTTCGTTTGAAAGGGGTTGCCAAGCTTACAGAAAACTACTAGTTTGCTGAAATCTCAGCAACAATTTTTTCACCAAATCTTGATGATACTTGGTGGTAATGATCAGTTCACTAATCCCACTTGGCTGCCCAACTTTCACTCTTCTAGGTTCAAGCGTTCGTTTCAAGTAACAGTTTGAATTTTAGGTTTCACTCTGTTTTCTGCTATATAGATAGATGTGTTTGAAACTCTAAATCAAACACGGTTTGTGCTAGCTCCCTGAAACTTGACAAAATGAAGTAGTTCTAAGTTCTATCTCTATGGTTTGTTTCCTCTTGAAGTACCCCATGCAGAGACTGCAAAGAACACTTTCGTTTGAAAGGGGTTGCCAAGCTTCCAAAAAACTACTAGTTTGCTGAAATCTCAGCAACCATTTTTTCACCAAATCTTGATGATACTTGGTGGTAATGATCAGTTCACTAAGGCCACTTGGCTGCCCAATTTTCACTCTTCTAGGTTCAAGCGTTCGTTTCCAGTAACACTTTGAATTTTTAGGTTTCACTCTGTTTTCTGCTATATAGATAGATGTGTTTGAAACTCTAAATCAAACACGGTTTGTGCTAGCTCCTTGAAACTTGACAAAATGAAGTAGTTCTAAGTTCTATCTCTATGGTTTGTTTCCTCTTGAAGTACCTCATGCAGAAACTGGCGGAAAAACACTTTCGTTTGAAAGGGGTTGCCATGCTTCCAAAAAACTACTAGTTTGCTGAAATCTCAGCAAACATTTTTTCACCAAATCTTGATGATACTTGGTGGTAATGATCAGTTCACTAATCCCACTTGGCTGCCCAACTTTCACTCTTCTAGGTTCAAGCGTTCGTTTCCAGTAACACTTTGAATTTTTAGGTTTCACTCTGTTTTCTGCTATATAGATAGATGTGTTTGAAACTCTAAATCAAACACGGTTTGTGCTAGCTCTTGAAACTTGACCAAATGAAGTAGTTCTAAGTCCTATCTCTATGGTTGTTTCCTCTTGAAGTACCCCATGCAGAGACTGGCGAAGAACACTTTCGTTTGAAAGGGGTTGCCAAGCTTCGAAAAAACTACTAGTTTGCTGAAATCTCAGCAACAATTTTTTCACCAAATCTTGATGATACTTGGTGGTAATGATCAGTTCACTAATCCCACTTGGCTGCCCAAATTTTATTCTTCTAGGTTGAAGCTTTCGTTTCCAGTGACTGTTTGAATTTTTAGGTTTCACTCTGTTTTCTCCAACATAGATAGCTGTGTTTGGAATTCTAAATCAAACACGGTTTGTGCTAGCTCCGTGAAACTTGACAAAATGAAGTAGTTTTAAGTTCTATCTCTATGGTTTGTTTCCTCTTGAAGTACCCCATGCAGAGACTGGCGAAGAACACTTTCGTTTGAAAGGGTTGCCAAGCTTCCAAAAAACTACAAGTTTGCTGAAATCTCAGCAAACATTTTTTCACCAAATCTTGATGATACTTGGTGGTAATGATCAGTTCACTAAGCCCACTTGGCTGCCCAATTTTCACTCTTCTAGGTTCAAGCGTTCGTTTCCAGTAACACTTTGAATTTTTAGGTTTCACTCTGTTTTCTGCTATATAGATAGATGTGTTTGAAACTCTAAATCAAACACGGTTTGTGCTAGCTCCTTGAAACTTGAAAAAATGAAGTAGTTCTAAGTTCTATCTCTATGGTTTGTTTCCTCTTGAAGTACCCCATGCAGAGACTGGCGAAAAACACTTTCGTTTTAAAGGGGTTGCCAAGCTTCCAAAAAACTACTAGTTTGCTGAAATCTCAGCAAACATTTTTTCACCAAATCTTGATGATACTTGGTGGTAATGATCAGTTCACTAATCCCACTTGGCTGCCCAAGTTTCAATCTTCTAGGTTCAAGCGTTCGTTTCCAGTAACAGTTTGAATTTTTAGGTTTCACTCTGTTTTCTGCTATATAGATAGATGTGTTTGAAACTCTAAATCAAACACGGTTTTGTTTAGCTCCGTGAAACTTGACAAAATGAAGTAGTTCTAAGTTCTATCTCTATGGTTTGTTTCCTCTTGAAGTACCCCATGCAGAGACTGGCGAAGAACACTTTCGTTTGAAAGGGGTTGCCAAGCTTCCAAAAAACTACTAGTTTGCTGAAATCTCAGCAAACATTTTTTCACCAAATCTTGATGATACTTGGTGGTAATGATCAGTTCACTAATCCCACTTGGCTGCCCAACTTTCACTCTTCTAGGTTCAAGCGTTCGTTTCCAGTAACAGTTTGAATTTTTTGGTTTCACTCTGTTTTCTGCTATATAGATAGATGTGTTTGAAACTCTAAATCAAACACGGTTTGTGCTAGCTCCCTGAAACTTGACAAAATGAAGTAGTTCTAAGTTCTATCTCTATGGTTTGTTTCCTCTTGAAGTACCCCATGCAGAGACTGGCAAAGAACACTTTCGTTTGAAAGGGGTTGCCAAGCTTCCAAAAAACTACTAGTTTGCTGAAATCTCAGCAACCATTTTTTCACCAAATCTTGATGATACTTGGTGGTGGTAATGATCAGTTCACTAAGCCCACTTGGCTGCCCAATTTTCAACCTTCTAGGTTCAAGCGTTCGTTTCCAGTAAAACTTTGAATTTTTAGGTTTCACTCTGTTTTCTGCTATATAGATAGATGTGTTTGAAACTCTAAATCAAACACGGTTTGTGCTAGCTCCGTGAAACTTGACAAAATGAAGTAGTTCTAAGTTCTATCTCTATGGTTTGTTTCCTCTTGAAGTACCCCATGCAGAGACTGGCAAAGAACACTTTCGTTTGAAAGGGGTTGAAAAGCTTCCAAAAAACTACTAGTTTGCTGAAATCTCAGCAACCATTTTTTCACCAAATCTTGATGATACTTGGTGGTAATGATCAGTTCACTAAGCCCACTTGGCTGCCCAACATTCACTCTTCTAGGTTCAAGCGTTCGTTTCCAGTAACACTTTGAATTTTTAAGTTTCACTCTGTTTTCTGCTATATAGATAGATGTGTTTGAAACTCTAAATCAAACACGGTTTGTGCTAGCTCCTTGAAACTTGACCAAATGAAGTAGTTCTAAGTTCTATCTCTATGGTTTGTTTCCTCCTGAAGTACCCCATGCAGAGACTGGCGAAAAACACTTTCGTTTTAAAGGGGTTGCCAAGCTTCCAAAAAACTACTAGTTTGCTGAAATCTCAGCAAACATTTTTTCACCAAATCTTGATGATACTTGGTGGTAAAGATCAGTTCACTAAGCCCACTTGGCTGCCCAATTTTCACTCTTCTAGTTTCAAGCGTTCGTTTCCAGTAACACTTTGAATTTTTAGGTTTCACTCTGTTTTCTGCTATATAGATAGATGTGTTTGAAACTCTAAATCAAACACGGTTTGTGCTAGCTCCTTGAAACTTGACCAAATGAAGTAGTTCTAAGTTCTATCTCTATGGTTTATTTCCTCCTGAAGTACCCCATGCAGAGACTGGCGAAAAACACTTTCGTTTTAAAGGGGTTGCCAAGCTTCCAAAAAACTACTAGTTTGCTGAAATCTCAGCAAACATTTTTTCACCAATTCTTGATGATACTTGGTGGTAATGATCAGTTCACTAATCCCACTTGGCTGCCCAACTTTCAATCTTCTAGGTTCAAGCGTTCGTTTCCAGTAACAGTTTGAATTTTTAGGTTTCACTCTGTTTTCTGCTATATAGATAGATGTGTTTGAAACTCTAAATCAAACACGGTTAGTGCTAGCTCCTTGAAACTTGACCAAATGAAGTAGTTCTAAGTTCTATCTCTATGGTTTGTTTCCTCCTGAAGTACCCCATGCAGAGACTGGCGAAAAACACTTTCGTTTTAAAGGGGTTGCCAAGCTTCCAAAAAACTACTAGTTTGCTGAAATCTCAGCAACCATTTTTTCACCAAATCTTGATGATACTTGGTGGTAATGATCAGTTCACTAAGCCCACTTGGCTGCCCAACATTCACTCTTCTAGGTTCAAGCGTTCGTTTCCAGTAACACTTTGAATTTTTAGGTTTCACTCTGTTTTCTGCTATATAGATAGATGTGTTTGAAACTCTAAATCAAACACGGTTTGTGCTAGCTCCTTGAAACTTGACCAAATGAAGTAGTTCTAAGTTCTATCTCTATGGTTTGTTTCCTCCTGAAGTACCCCATGCAGAGACTGGCGAAAAACACTTTCGTTTTAAAGGGGTTGCCAAGCTTCCAAAAAACTACTAGTTTGCTGAAATCTCAGCAAACATTTTTTCACCAAATCTTGATGATACTTGGTGGTAAAGATCAGTTCACTAAGCCCACTTGGCTGCCCAATTTTCACTCTTCTAGTTTCAAGCGTTCGTTTCCCGTAACACTTTGAATTTTTAGGTTTCACTCTGTTTTCTGCTATATAGATAGATGTGTTTGAAACTCTAAATCAAACACGGTTTGTGCTAGCTCCTTGAAACTTGACCAAATGAAGTAGTTCTAAGTTCTATCTCTATGGTTTATTTCCTCCTGAAGTACCCCATGCAGAGACTGGCGAAAAACACTTTCGTTTTAAAGGGGTTGCCAAGCTTCCAAAAAACTACTAGTTTGCTGAAATCTCAGCAAACATTTTTTCACCAAATCTTGATGATACTTGGTGCTAATGATCAGTTCACTAATCCCACTTGGCTGCCCAACTTTCAATCTTCTAGGTTCAAGCGTTCGTTTCCAGTAACAGTTTGAATTTTTAGGTTTCACTCTGTTTTCTGCTATATAGATAGATGTGTTTGAAACTCTAAATCAAACACGGTTAGTGCTAGCTCCTTGAAACTTGACCAAATGAAGTAGTTCTAAGTTCTATCTCTATGGTTTGTTTCCTCCTGAAGTACCCCATGCAGAGACTGGCGAAAAACACTTTCGTTTTAAAGGGGTTGCCAAGCTTCCAAAAAACTACTAGTTTGCTGAAATCTCAGCAAACCTTTTTTCCCCAAATCTTGATGATACTTGGTGGTAATGATCAGTTCACTAATCCCACTTGGCTGCCCAACTTTCAATCTTCTAGGTTCAAGCGTTCGTTTCCAGTAACAGTTTGAATTTTTAGGTTTCACTCTGTTTTCTGCTATATAGATAGATGTGTTTGAAACTCTAAATCAAACACGGTTTGTGCTAGCTCCGTGAAACTTGACAAAATGAAGTAGTTCTAAGTTCTATCTCTATGGTTTGTTTTCTCTTGAAGTACCCCATGCAGAGACTGGCAAAGAACACTTTCGTTTGAAAGGGGTTGCCAAGCTTCCAAAAAACTACTAGTTTGCTGAAATCTCAGCAAACATTTTTTCACCAAATCTTGATGATACTTGGTGGTAATGATCAGTTCACTAAGCCAACTTGGCTGCCCAACTTTCACTCTTCTAGGTTCAAGCGTTCGTTTCCAGTAACACTTTGAATTTTTAGGTTTCACTCTTTTTTCTGCTATATAGATAGATGTGTTTGAAACTCTAAATCAAACACGGTTTGTGCTAGCTCCTTGAAACTTGACCAAATGAAGTAGTTCTAAGTTCTATCTCTATGGTTTGTTTCCTCCTGAAGTACCCCATGCAGAGACTGGCGAAAAACACTTTCGTTTTAAAGGGGTTGCCAAGCTTCCAAAAAACTACTAGTTTGCTGAAATCTCAGCAAACATTTTTTCACCAAATCTTGATGATACTTGGTGGTAATGATCAGTTCACTAATCCCACTTGGCTGCCCAACTTTCAATCTTCTAGGTTCAAGCGTTCGTTTCCAGTAACAGTTTGAATTTTTAGGTTTCTCTCTGTTTTCTGCTATATAGATAGATGTGTTTGAAACTCTAAATCAAACACGGTTTGTGCTAGCTCCGTGAAACTTGACAAAATGAAGTAGTTCTAAGTTCTATCTCTATGGTTTGTTTCCTCTTGAAGTACCCCATGCAGAGACTGGCAAAGAACACTTTCGTTTGAAAGGGGTTGCCAAGCTTCCAAAAAACTACTAGTTTGCTGAAATCTCAGCAAACATTTTTTCACCAAATCTTGATGATACTTGGTGGTAATGATCAGTTCACTAAGCCCACTTGGCTGCCCAATTTTCACTCTTCTAGGTTCAAGCGTTCGTTTCCAGTAACACTTTGAATTTTTAGGTTTCACTCTGTTTTCTGCTATATAGATAGATGTGTTTGAAACTCTAAATCAAACACGGTTTGTGCTAGCTCCTTGAAACTTGACCAAATGAAGTAGTTCTAAGTTCTATCTCTATGGTTTGTTTCCTCTTGAAGTACCCCATGCAGAGACTGGCGAAAAACACTTTTGTTTTAAAGGGGTTGCCAAGCTTCCAAAAAACTACTAGTTTGCTGAAATCTCAGCAACCATTTTTTCACCAAATCTTGATGATACTTATTGGTAATGATCAGTTCACTAATCCCACTTGGCTGCCCAACTTTCAATCTTCTAGGTTCAAGCGTTAGTTTCCAGTAACAGTTTGAATTTTTAGGTTTCACTCTGTTTCCTGCTATATAGATAGAGGTGTTTGAAACTCTAAATCAAACACGGTTTTTGCTAGCTCCGTGAAACTTGACAAAATGAAGTAGTTCTAAGTTCTATCTCTATGGTTTGTTTCCTCTTGAAGTACCCCATGCAGAGACTGGCAAAGAACACTTTCGTTTTAAAGGGGTTGCCAAGCTTCCAAAAAACTACTAGTTTGCTGAAATCTCAGCAAACATTTTTTCACCAAATCTTGATGATACTTGGTGGTAATGATCAGTTCACTAAGCCCACTTGGCTGCCCAATTTTCACTCTTCTAGGTTCAAGCGTTCGTTTCCAGTAACACTTTGAATTTTTAGGTTTCACTCTGTTTTCTGCTATATAGATAGATGTGTTTGAAACTCTAAATCAAACACGGTTTGTGCTAGCTACTTGAAACTTGACCAAATGAAGTAGTTCTAAGTTCTATCTCTATGGTTTGTTTCCTCTTGAAATACCCCATGCAGAGACTGGCGAAAAACACTTTCGTTTGAAAGGGGTTGCCAAGCTTCCAAAAAACTACTAGTTTGCTGAAATCTCAGCAAACATTTTTTCACCAAATCTTGATGATACTTGGTGGTAATGATCAGTTCACTAATCCCACTTGGCTGCCCAACTTTCAATCTTCTAGGTTCAAGCGTTCGTTTCCAGTAACAGTTTGAATTTTTAGGTTTCACTCTGTTTTCTGCTATATAGATAGATATGTTTGAAACTCTAAATCAAACACGGTTTGTGCTAGCTCCGTGAAACTTGACAAAATGAAGTAGTTCTAAGTTCTATCTCTATGGTTTGTTTCCTCTTGAAGTACCCCATGCAGAGACTGGCAAAGAACACTTTCGTTTGAAAGGGGTTGCCAAGCTTCCAAAAAACTACTAGTTTGCTGAAATCTCAGCAACCATTTTTTCACCAAATCTTGATGATACTTGGTGGTAATGATCAGTTCACTAAGCCCACTTGGCTGCCCAATTTTCACTCTTCTAGGTTCAAGCGTTCGTTTCCAGTAACACTTTGAATTTTTAGGTTTCACTCTGTTTTCTGCTATATAGATAGATGTGTTTGAAACTCTAAATCAAACACGGTTTGTGCTAGCTCCGTGAAACTTGACAAAATGAAGTAGTTCTAAGTTCTATCTCTATGGTTTGTTTCCTCTTGAAGTACCCCATGCAGAGACTGGCGAAAAACACTTTCGTTTTAAAGGGGTTGCCAAGCTTCCAAAAATCTACTAGTTTGCTGAAATCTCAGCAAACATTTTTTCACCAAATCTTGATGATACTTGGTGGTAATGATCAGTTCACTAATCCCACTTGGCTGCCCAACTTTCAATCTTCTAGGTTCAAGCGTTCGTTTCCAGTAACAGTTTGAATTTTTAGGTTTCACTCTGTTTCCTGCTATATAGATAGATGTGTTTGAAACTCTAAATCAAACACGGTTTATGCTAGCTCCGTGAAACTTGACAAAATGAAGTAGTTCTAAGTTCTATCTCTATGGTTTGTTTCCTCTTGAAGTACCCCATGCAGAGACTGGCAAAGAACACTTTCGTTTGAAAGGGGTTGCCAAGCTTCCAAAAAACTACTAGTTTGCTGAAATCTCAGCAACCATTTTTTCACCAAATCTTGATGATACTTGGTGGTAATGATCAGTTCACTAAGCCCACTTGGCTGCCCAATTTTCACTCTTCTAGGTTCAAGCGTTCGTTTCCAGTAACACTTTGAATTTTTAGGTTTCACTCTGTTTTCTGCTATATAGATAGATGTGTTTGAAACTCTAAATCAAACACGGTTTGTGCTAGCTCCTTGAAACTTGACCAAATGAAGTAGTTCTAAGTTCTATCTCTATGGTTTGTTTCCTCTTGAAGTACCCCATGCAGAGACTGGCGAAAAACACTTTCGTTTGAAAGGGGTTGCCAAGCTTCCAAAAATCTACTAGTTTGCTGAAATCTCAGCAAACCTTTTTTCCCCAAATCTTGATGATACTTGGTGGTAATGATCAGTTCACTAATCCCACTTGGCTGCCCAACTTTCAATCTTCTAGGTTCAAGCGTTCGTTTCCAGTAACAGTTTGAATTTTTAGGTTTCACTCTGTTTCCTGCTATATAGATAGATGTGTTTGAAACTCTAAATCAAACACGGTTTGTGCTAGCTCCGTGAAACTTGACAAAATGAAGTAGTTCTAAGTTCTATCTCTATGGTTTGTTTCCTCTTGAAGTACCCCATGCAGAGACTGGCAAAGAACACTTTCGTTTGAAAGGGGTTGCCAAGCTTCCAAAAAACTACTAGTTTGCTGAAATCTCAGCAACCATTTTTTCACCAAATCTTGATGATACTTGGTGGTAATGATCAGTTCACTAATCCCACTTGGCTGCCCAACTTTCAATCTTCTAGGTTCAAGCGTTCGTTTCCAGTAACAGTTTGAATTTTTAGGTTTCACTCTGTTTCCTGCTATATAGATAGATGTGTTTGAAACTCTAAATCAAACACGGTTTGTGCTAGCTCCTTGAAACTTGACCAAATGAAGTAGTTCTAAGTTCTATCTCTATGGTTTGTTTCCTCTTGAAGTACCCCATGCAGAGACTGGCAAAGAACACTTTCGTTTTAAAGGGGTTGCCAAGCTTCCAAAAAACTACTAGTTTGCTGAAATCTCAGCAAACATTTTTTCACCAAATCTTGATGATACTTGGTGGTAATGATCAGTTCACTAAGCCCACTTGGCTGCCCAATTTTCACTCTTCTAGGTTCAAGCGTTCGTTTCCAGTAACACTTTGAATTTTTAGGTTTCACTCTGTTTTCTGCTATATAGATAGATGTGTTTGAAACTCTAAATCAAACACGGTTTGTGCTAGCTACTTGAAACTTGACCAAATGAAGTAGTTCTAAGTTCTATCTCTATGGTTTGTTTCCTCTTGAAATACCCCATGCAGAGACTGGCGAAAAACACTTTCATTTGAAAGGGGTTGCCAAGCTTCCAAAAAACTACTAGTTTGCTGAAATCTCAGCAAACATATTTTCACCAAATCTTGATGATACTTGGTGGTAATGATCAGTTCACTAATCCCACTTGGCTGCCCAACTTTCAATCTTCTAGGTTCAAGTGTTCGTTTCCAGTAACAGTTTGAATTTTTAGGTTTCACTCTGTTTTCTGCTATATAGATAGATGTGTTTGAAACTCTAAATCAAACACGGTTTGTGCTAGCTCCGTGAAACTTGACAAAATGATGTAGTTCTAAGTTCTATCTCTATGGTTTGTTTCCTCTTGAAGTACCCCATGCAGAGACTGGCAAAGAACACTTTCGTTTGAAAGGGGTTGCCAAGCTTCCAAAAAACTACTAGTTTGCTGAAATCTCAGCAACCATTTTTTCACCAAATCTTGATGATACTTGGTGGTAATGATCACTTCACTAAGCCCACTTGGCTGCCCAATTTTCACTCTTCTAGGTTCAAGCGTTCGTTTCCAGTAACACTTTGAATTTTTAGGTTTCACTCTGTTTTCTGCTATATAGATAGATGTGTTTGAAACTCTAAATCAAACACGGTTTGTGCTAGCTCCTTGAAACTTGACCAAATGAAGTAGTTCTAAGTTCTATCTCTATGGTTTGTTTCCTCTTTAAGTACCCCATGCAGAGACTGGCGAAAAACACTTTCGTTTGAAAGGGGTTGCCAAGCTTCCAAAAATCTACTAGTTTGCTGAAATCTCAGCAAACATTTTTTCACCAAATCTTGATGATACTTGGTGGTAATGATCAGTTCACTAATCCCACTTGGCTGCCCAACTTTCAATCTTCTAGGTTCAAGCGTTCGTTTCCAGTAACAGTTTGAATGTTTAGGTTTCACTCTGTTTCCTGCTATATAGATAGATGTGTTTGAAACTCTAAATCAAACACGGTTTGTGCTAGCTCCGTGAAACTTGACAAAATGAAGTAGTTCTAAGTTCTATCTCTATGGTTTGTTTCCTCCTGAAGTACCCCATGCAGAGACTGGCGAAAAACACTTTCGTTTGAAAGGGGTTGCCGAGCTTCCAAAAAACTACTAGTTTGCTGAAATCTCAGCAAACATTTTTTCACCAAATCTTGATGATACTTGGTGGTAATGATCAGTTCACTAATCCCACTTGGCTGCCCAACTTTCACTCTTCTAGGTTCAAGCGTTCGTTTCCAGTGACTGTTTGAAATTTTAGGTTTCACTCTGTTTTCTCGAACATAGATAGCTGTGTTTGGAATTCTAAATCAAACACGGTTTGTGCTAGCTCCGTGAAACTTGACAAAATGAAGTAGTTCTATGTTCTATCTCTATGGTTTGTTTCCTCTTCAAGTACCCCATGCAGAGACTGGCGAAGAACACTTTCGTTTGAAAGGGGTTGCCAAGCTTCCAAAAAACTACTCGTTTGCTGAAATCTCAGCAAACATTTTTTCACCAAATCTTGATGATACTTGGTGGTAATGATCAGTTCACTAAGCCCACTTGGCTGCCCAATTTTCACTCTTCTAGGTTCAAGCGTTCGTTTCCAGTAACACTATGAATTTTTAGGTTTCACTCTGTTTTCTGTTATATAGATAGATGTGTTTGAAACTCTAAATCAAACACGGTTTGTGCTAGCTCCTTGAAACTTGACAAAATGAAGTAGTTCTAAGTTCTATCTCTATGGTTTGTTTCCTCTTGAAGTACCCCATGCAGAAACTGGCGAAAAACACTTTCGTTTGAAAGGGGTTGCCATGCTTCCAAAAAACTACTAGTTTGCTGAAATCTCAGCAAACATTTTTTCACCAAATCTTGATGATACTTGGTGGTAATGATCAGTTCACTAATCCCACTTGGCTGCCCAACTTTCACTCTTCTAGGTTCAAGCGTTCGTTTCCAGTAACAGTTTGAATTTTTAGGTTTCACTCTGTTTTCTGCTATATAGATAGATGTGTTTGAAACTCTAAATCAAACACGGTTTGTGCTAGCTCCGTGAAACTTGACAAAATGAAGTAGTTCTAAGTTCTATCTCTATGGATTGTTTCCTCTTGAAGCACCCCATGCAGAGACTGGCGAAGAACACTTTCGTTTGAAAGGGGTTGCCAAGCTTCCAAAAAACTACTCGTTTGCTGAAATCTCAGCAAACATTTTTTCACCAAATCTTGATGATACTTGGTGGTAATGATCAGTTCACTAAGCCCACATGGCTGCCCAATTTTCACTCTTCTAGGTTCAAGCGTTCGTTTCCAGTAACACTTTGAATTTTTAATTTTCACTCTGTTTTCTGCTATATAGATAGATGTGTTTGAAACTCTAAATCAAACACGGTTTGTGCTAGCTCCTTGAAACTTGACAAAATGAAGTAGTTCTAAGTTCTATCTCTATGGTTTGTTTCCTCTTGAAGTACCCCATGCAGAAACTGGCGAAAAACACTTTCGTTTGAAAGGGGTTGCCATGCTTCCAAAAAACTACTAGTTTGCTGAAATCTCAGCAAACATTTTTTCACCAAATCTTGATGATACTTGGTGGTAATGATCAGTTCACTAATCCCACTTGGCTGCCCAACTTTCACTCTTCTAGGTTCAAGCGTTCGTTTCCAGTAACAGTTTGAATTTTTAGGTTTCACTCTGTTTTCTGCTATATAGATAGATGTGTTTGAAACTCTAAATCAAACACGGTTTGTGCTAGCTCCGTGAAACTTGACAAAATGAAGTAGTTCTAAGTTCTATCTCTATGGTTTCTTTCCTCCTGAAGTACCCCATGCAGAGACTGGCAAAGAACACTTTCGTTTGAAAGGGGTTGCCAAGCTTCCAAAAAACTACTAGTTTGCTGAAATCTCAGCAAACATTTTTTCACAAAATCTTCATGATACTTGGTGGTAATGATCAGTTCACTAATCCCACTTGGCTGCCCAAATTTTATTCTTCTAGGTTGAAGCTTTCGTTTCCAGTGACTGTTTGAAATTTTAGGTTTCACTCTGTTTTCTCGAACATAGATAGCTGTGTTTGGAATTCTAAATCAAACACGGTTTGTGCTAGCTCCGTGAAACTTGACAAAATGAAGTAGTTCTAAGTTCTATCTCTATGGTTTGTTTCCTCTTCAAGTACCCCATGCAGAGACTGGCGAAGAACACTTTCGTTTGAAAGGGGATGCCAAGCTTCCAAAAAACTACTCGTTTGCTGAAATCTCAGCAAACATTTTTTCATCAAATCTTGATGATACTTGGTGGTAATGATCAGTTCACTAAGCCCACTTGGCTGCCCAATTTTCACTCTTCTAGGTTCAAGCGTTCGTTTCCAGTAACAGTTTGAATTTTTAGGTTTCACTCTGTTTTCTGCTATATAGATAGATGTGTTTGAAACTCTAAATCAAACACGGTTTGTGCTAGCTCCTTGAAACTTGACAAAATGAAGTAGTTCTAAGTTCTATCTCTATGGTTTGTTTCCTCTTGAAGTACCCCATGCAGAAACTGGCGAAAAACACTTTCGTTTGAAAGGGGTTGCCATGCTTCCAAAAAACTACTAGTTTGCTGAAATCTCAGCAAACATTTTTTCACCAAATCTTGATGATACTTGGTGGTAATGATCAGTTCACTAATCCCACTTGGCTGCCCAACTTTCACTCTTCTAGGTTCAAGCGTTCGTTTCCAGTAACAGTTTGAATTTTTAGGTTTCACTCTGTTTTCTGCTATATAGATAGATGTGTTTGAAACTCTAAATCAAACACGGTTTGTGCTAGCTCCGTGAAACTTGACAAAATGAAGTAGTTCTAAGTTCTATCTCTATGGTTTGTTTCCTCTTGAAGCACCCCATGCAGAGACGGGCGAAGAAAACTTTCGTTTGAAAGGGGTTGCCAAGCTTCCAAAAAACAACTCGTTTGCTGAAATCTCAGCAAACATTTTTTCACCAAATCTTTATGATACTTGGTGGTAATGATCAGTTCACTAAGCCCACATGGCTGCCCAATTTTCACTCTTCTAGGTTCAAGCGTTCGTTTCCAGTAACACTTTGAATTTTTAATTTTCACTCTGTTTTCTGCTATATAGATAGATGTGTTTGAAACTCTAAATCAAACACGGTTTGTGCTAGCTCCTTGAAACTTGACAAAATGAAGTAGTTCTAAGTTCTATCTCTATGGTTTGTTTCCTCTTGAAGTACCCCATGCAGAAACTGGCGAAAAACACTTTCGTTTGAAAGGGGTTGCCCTGCTTCCAAAAAATTACTAGTTTGCTGAAATCTCAGCAAACATTTTTTCACCAAATCTTGATGATACTTGGTGGTAATGATCAGTTCACTAATCCCACTTGGCTGCCCAACTTTCACTCTTCTAGGTTCAAGCGTTCGTTTCCAGTAACAGTTTGAATTTTTAGGTTTCACTCTGTTTTCTGCTATATAGATAGATGTGTTTGAAACTCTAAATCAAACACGGTTTGTGCTAGCTCCGTGAAACTTGACAAAATGAAGTAGTTCTAAGTTCTATCTCTATGGTTTGTTTCCTCTTGAAGTACCCCATGCAGAGACTGGCAAAGAACACTTTCGTTTGAAAGGGGTTGCCAAGCTTCCAAAAAACTACTAGTTTGCTGAAATCTCAGCAAACATTTTTTCACAAAATCTTCATGATACTTGGTGGTAATGATCAGTTCACTAAGCCCACTTGGCTGCCCAATTTTCACTCTTCTAGGTTCAAGCGTTCGTTTCCAGTAACACTTTGAATTTTTAGGTTTCACTCTGTTTTCTGCTATATAGATAGATGTGTTTGAAACTCTAAATCAAACACGGTTTGTGCTAGCTCCTTGAAACTTGACCAAATGAAGTAGTTCTAAGTTCTATCTCTATGGTTTTTTTCCTCTTGAAGTACCCCATGCAGAGACTGGCGAAAAACACTTTCGTTTTAAAGGGGTTGCCAAGCTTCGAAAAAACTACTAGTTTGCTGAAATCTCAGCAAACATTTTTTCACCAAATCTTGATGATACTTGGTGGTAATGATCAGTTCACTAATCCCACTTGGCTGCCCAAATTTTATTCTTCTAGGTTGAAGCTTTCGTTTCCAGTGACTGTTTGAAATTTTAGGTTTCACTCTGTTTTCTCGAACATAGATAGCTGTGTTTGGAATTCTAAATCAAACACGGTTTGTGCTAGCTCCGTGAAACTTGACAAAATGAAGTAGTTCTAAGTTCTATCTCTATGGTTTGTTTCCTCTTCAAGTACCCCATGCAGAGACTGGCGAAGAACACTTTCGTTTGAAAGGGGTTGCCAAGCTTCCAAAAAACTACTCGTTTGCTGAAATCTCAGCAAACATTTTTTCACCAAATCTTGATGATACTTGGTGGTAATGATCAGTTCACTAAGCCCACTTGGCTGCCCAATTTTCACTCTTCTAGGTTCAAGCGTTCGTTTCCAGTAACAGTTTGAATTTTTAAGTTTCACTCTGTTTTCTGCTATATAGATAGATGTGTTTGAAACTCTAAATCAAACACGGTTTGTGCTAGCTCCTTGAAACTTGACAAAATGAAGTAGTTCTAAGTTCTATCTCTATGGTTTGTTTCCTCTTGAAGTACCCCATGCAGAACCTGGCGAAAAACACTTTCGTTTGAAAGTTGTTGCCATGCTTCCAAAAACTACTAGTTTGCTGAAATCTCAGCAAATATTTTTTCACCAAATCTTGATGATACTTGGTGGTAATGATCAGTTCACTAATCCCACGTGGCTGCCCAACTTTCACTCTTCTAGATTCAAGCGTTCGTTTCCAGTAACAGTTTGAATTTTTAGGTTTCACTCTGTTTTCTGCTATATAGATAGATGTGTTTGAAACTCTAAATCAAACACGGTTTGTGCTAGCTCCGTGAAACTTGACAAAATGAAGTAGTTCTAAGTTCTATCTCTATGGTTTGTTTCCTCTTGAAGCACCCCATGCAGAGACTGGCGAAGAACACTTTCGTTTGAAAGGGGTTGCCAAGCTTCCAAAAAACTACTAGTTTGCTGAAATCTCAGCAAACATTTTTTCACCAAATCTTGATGATACTTGGTGGTAATGATCAGTTCACTAAGCCCACTTGGCTGCCCAATTTTCACTCTTCTAGGTTCAAGCGTTCGTTTCCAGTAACAGTTTGAATTTTTAGGTTTCACTCTGTTTTCTGCTATATAGATAGATGTGTTTGAAACTCTAAATCAAACACGGTTTGTGCTAGCTCCTTGAAACTTGACAAAATGAAGTAGTTCTAAGTTCTATCTCTATGGTTTGTTTCCTCTTGAAGTACCCCATGCAGAAACTGGCGAAAAACACTTTCGTTTGAAAGGGGTTGCCAAGCTTCCAAAAAACTACTAGTTTGCTGAAATCTCAGCAAACATTTTTTCACCAAATCTTGACGATACTTGGTGGTAGTGATCATTTCACTAATCCCACTTGGCTGCCCAACTTTCACTCTTCTAGGTTCAAGTGTTCGTTTCCAGTAACAGTTTGAATTTTTAGGTTTCACTCTGTTTTCTACTATATAGATAGATGTGTTTGAAACTCTAAATCAAACACGGTTTGTGCTAGCTCCGTGAAACTTGACAAAATGAAGTAGTTCTAAGTTCTATCTCTATGGTTTGTTTCCTCTTGAAGTACCCCATGCAGAGACTGGCAAAGAACACTTTCGTTTGAAAGGGGTTGCCAAGCTTCCAAAAAACTACTAGTTTGCTGAAATCTCAGCAAACATTTTTTCACAAAAACTTCATGATACTTGGTGGTAATGATCAGTTCACTAAGCCCACTTGGCTGCCCAATTTTCACTCTTCTAGGTTCAAGCGTTCGTTTCCAGTAACACTTTGAATTTTTAGGTTTCACTCTGTTTTCTGCTATATAGATAGATGTGTTTGAAACTCTAAATCCAACACGGTTTGTGCTAGCTCCGTGAAACTTGACAAAATGAAGTATTTCTAAGTTCTATCTCTATGGTTTGTTTCCTCCTGAAGTACCCCATGCAGAGACTGGCGAAAAACACTTTCGTTTTAAAGGGGTTGCCAAGCTTCCAAAAAACTACTCGTTTGCTGAAATCTCAGCAAACATTTTTTCACCAAATCTTGATGATACTGGGTGGTAATGATCAGTTCACTAATCCCACTTGGCTGCCCAACTTTCAATCTTCTAGGTTCAAGCGTTCGTTTCCAGTAACAGTTTGAATTTTTAGGTTTCACTCTGTTTTCTGCTATATAGATAGATGTGTTTGAAACTCTAAATCAAACACGCTTTGTGCTAGCTCCGTGAAACTTGACAAAATGAAGTAGTTCTAAGTTCTATCTCTATGGTTTGTTTCCTCTTGAAGTACCCCATGCAGAGACTGGCAAAGAACACTTTCGTTGGAAAAGTTGTTGCCAAGCTTCCAAAAAACTACTAGTTTGCTGAAATCTCAGCAAACATTTTTTCACCAAATCTTGATGATACTTGGTGGTAATGATCAGTTCACTAAGGCCACTTGGATGCCCAATTTTCACTCTTCTAGGTTCAAGCGTTCGTTTCCAGTAACACTTTGAATTTTTAATTTTCACTCTGTTTTCTGCTATATAGATAGATGTGTTTGAAACTCTAAATCAAACACGGTTTGTGCTAGCTCCTTGAAACTTGACAAAATGAAGTAGTTCTAAGTTCTATCTCTATGGTTTGTTTCCTCTTGAAGTACCCCATGCAGAAACTGGCGAAAAACACTTTCGTTTGAAAGGGGTTGCCATGCTTCCAAAAAACTACTAGTTTGCTGAAATCTCAGCAAACATTTTTTCACCAAATCTTGATGATACTTGGTGGTAATGATCAGTTCACTAATCCCACTTGGCTGCCCAACTTTCACTCTTCTAGGTTCAAGCGTTCGTTTCCAGTAACAGTTTGAATTTTTAGGTTTCACTCTGTTTTCTGCTATATAGATAGATGTGTTTGAAACTCTAAATCAAACACGGTTTGTGCTAGCTCCGTGAAACTTGACAAAATGAAGTAGTTCTAAGTTCTATCTCTATGGTTTGTTTCCTCCTGAAGTACCCCATGCAGAGACTGGCAAAGAACACTTTCGTTTGAAAGGGGTTGCCAAGCTTCCAAAAAACTACTAGTTTGCTGAAATCTCAGCAAACATTTTTTCACAAAAATCTTCATGATACTTGGTGGTAATGATCAGTTCACTAATCCCACTTGGCTGCCCAAATTTTATTCTTCTAGGTTGAAGCTTTCGTTTCAGTGACTGTTTGAAATTTTAGGTTTCACTCTGTTTTCTCGAACATAGATAGCTGTGTTTGGAATTCTAAATCAAACACGGTTTGTGCTAGCTCCGTGAAACTTGACAAAATGAAGTAGTTCTAAGTTCTATCTCTATGGTTTGTTTCCTCTTCAAGTACCCCATGCAGAGACTGGCGAAGAACACTTTCGTTTGAAAGGGGATGCCAAGCTTCCAAAAAACTACTCGTTTGCTGAAATCTCAGCAAACATTTTTTCATCAAATCTTGATGATACTTGGTGGTAATGATCAGTTCACTAAGCCCACTTGGCTGCCCAATTTTCACTCTTCTAGGTTCAAGCGTTCGTTTCCAGTAACAGTTTGAATTTTTAGGTTTCACTCTGTTTTCTGCTATATAGATAGATGTGTTTGAAAGTCTAAATCAAACACGGTTTGTGCTAGCTCCTTGAAACTTGACAAAATGAAGTAGTTCTAAGTTCTATCTCTATGGTTTGTTTCCTCTTGAAGTACCCCATGCAGAAACTGGCGAAAAACACTTTCGTTTGAAAGGGGTTGCCATGCTTCCAAAAAACTACTAGTTTGCTGAAATCTCAGCAAACATTTTTTCACCAAATCTTGATGATACTTGGTGGTAATGATCAGTTCACTAATCCCACTTGGCTGCCCAACTTTCACTCTTCTAGGTTCAAGCGTTCGTTTCCAGTAACAGTTTGAATTTTTAGGTTTCACTCTGTTTTCTGCTATATAGATAGATGTGTTTGAAACTCTAAATCAAACACGGTTTGTGCTAGCTCCGTGAAACTTGACAAAATGAAGTAGTTCTAAGTTCTATCTCTATGGTTTGTTTCCTCCTGAAGTACCCCATGCAGAGACTGGCAAAGAACACTTTCGTTTGAAAGGGGTTGCCAAGCTTCCAAAAAACTACTAGTTTGCTGAAATCTCAGCAAACATTTTTTCACAAAATCTTCATGATACTTGGTGGTAATGATCAGTTCACTAATCCCACTTGGCTGCCCAAATTTTATTCTTCTAGGTTGAAGCTTTCGTTTCCAGTGACTGTTTGAAATTTTAGGTTTCACTCTGTTTTCTCGAACATAGATAGCTGTGTTTGGAATTCTAAATCAAACACGGTTTGTGCTAGCTCCGTGAAACTTGACAAAATGAAGTAGTTCTAAGTTCTATCTCTATGGTTTGTTTCCTCTTCAAGTACCCCATGCAGAGACTGGCGAAGAACACTTTCGTTTGAAAGGGGATGCCAAGCTTCCAAAAAACTACTCGTTTGCTGAAATCTCAGCAAACATTTTTTCATCAAATCTTGATGATACTTGGTGGTAATGATCAGTTCACTAAGCCCACTTGGCTGCCCAATTTTCACTCTTCTAGGTTCAAGCGTTCGTTTCCAGTAACAGTTTGAATTTTTAGGTTTCACTCTGTTTTCTGCTATATAGATAGATGTGTTTGAAAGTCTAAATCAAACACGGTTTGTGCTAGCTCCTTGAAACTTGACAAAATGAAGTAGTTCTAAGTTCTATCTCTATGGTTTGTTTCCTCTTGAAGTACCCCATGCAGAAACTGGCGAAAAACACTTTCGTTTGAAAGGGGTTGCCATGCTTCCAAAAAACTACTAGTTTGCTGAAATCTCAGCAAACATTTTTTCACCAAATCTTGATGATACTTGGTGGTAATGATCAGTTCACTAATCCCACTTGGCTGCCCAACTTTCACTCTTCTAGGTTCAAGCGTTCGTTTCCAGTAACAGTTTGAATTTTTAGGTTTCACTCTGTTTTCTGCTATATAGATAGATGTGTTTGAAACTCTAAATCAAACACGGTTTGTGCTAGCTCCGTGAAACTTGACAAAATGAAGTAGTTCTAAGTTCTATCTCTATGGTTTGTTTCCTCTTGAAGCACCCCATGCAGAGACGGGCGAAGAAAACTTTCGTTTGAAAGGGGTTGCCAAGCTTCCAAAAAACAACTCGTTTGCTGAAATCTCAGCAAACATTTTTTCACCAAATCTTTATGATACTTGGTGGTAATGATCAGTTCACTAAGCCCACATGGCTGCCCAATTTTCACTCTTCTAGGTTCAAGCGTTCGTTTCCAGTAACACTTTGAATTTTTAATTTTCACTCTGTTTTCTGCTATATAGATAGATGTGTTTGAAACTCTAAATCAAACACGGTTTGTGCTAGCTCCTTGAAACTTGACAAAATGAAGTAGTTCTAAGTTCTATCTCTATGGTTTGTTTCCTCTTGAAGTACCCCATGCAGAAACTGGCGAAAAACACTTTCGTTTGAAAGGGGTTGCCATGCTTCCAAAAAATTACTAGTTTGCTGAAATCTCAGCAAACATTTTTTCACCAAATCTTGATGATACTTGGTGGTAATGATCAGTTCACTAATCCCACTTGGCTGCCCAACTTTCACTCTTCTAGGTTCAAGCGTTCGTTTCCAGTAACAGTTTGAATTTTTAGGTTTCACTCTGTTTTCTGCTATATAGATAGATGTGTTTGAAACTCTAAATCAAACAGGGTTTGTGCTAGCTCCGTGAAACTTGACAAAATGAAGTAGTTCTAAGTTCTATCTCTATGGTTTGTTTCCTCTTGAAGTACCCCATGCAGAGACTGGCAAAGAACACTTTCGTTTGAAAGGGGTTGCCAAGCTTCCAAAAAACTACTAGTTAGCTGAAATCTCAGCAAACATTTTTTCACAAAATCTTCATGATACTTGGTGGTAATGATCAGTTCACTAAGCCCACTTGGCTGCCCAATTTTCACTCTTCTAGGTTCAAGCGTTCGTTTCCAGTAACACTTTGAATTTTTAGGTTTCACTCTGTTTTCTGCTATATAGATAGATGTGTTTGAAACTCTAAATCAAACACGGTTTGTGCTAGCTCCTTGAAACTTGACCAAATGAAGTAGTTCTAAGTTCTATCTCTATGGTTTTTTTCCTCTTGAAGTACCCCATGCAGAGACTGGCGAAAAACACTTTCGTTTTAAAGGGGTTGCCAAGCTTCGAAAAAACTACTAGTTTGCTGAAATCTCAGCAAACATTTTTTCACCAAATCTTGATGATACTTGGTGGTAATGATCAGTTCACTAATCCCACTTGGCTGCCCAAATTTTATTCTTCTAGGTTGAAGCTTTCGTTTCCAGTGACTGTTTGAAATTTTAGGTTTCACTCTGTTTTCTCGAACATAGATAGCTGTGTTTGGAATTCTAAATCAAACACGGTTTGTGCTAGCTCCGTGAAACTTGACAAAATGAAGTAGTTCTAAGTTCTATCTCTATGGTTTGTTTCCTCTTCAAGTACCCCATGCAGAGACTGGCGAAGAACACTTTCGTTTGAAAGGGGATGCCAAGCTTCCAAAAAACTACTCGTTTGCTGAAATCTCAGCAAACATTTTTTCATCAAATCTTGATGATACTTGGTGGTAATGATCAGTTCACTAAGCCCACTTGGCTGCCCAATTTTCACTCTTCTAGGTTCAAGCGTTCGTTTCCAGTAACAGTTTGAATTTTTAGGTTTCACTCTGTTTTCTGCTATATAGATAGATGTGTTTGAAACTCTAAATCAAACACGGTTTGTGCTAGCTCCTTGAAACTTGACAAAATGAAGTAGTTCTAAGTTCTATCTCTATGGTTTGTTTCCTCTTGAAGTACCCCATGCAGAAACTGGCGAAAAACACTTTCGTTTGAAAGGGGTTGCCATGCTTCCAAAAAACTACTAGTTTGCTGAAATCTCAGCAAACATTTTTTCACCAAATCTTGATGATACTTGGTGGTAATGATCAGTTCACTAATCCCACTTGGCTGCCCAACTTTCACTCTTCTAGGTTCAAGCGTTCGTTTCCAGTAACAGTTTGAATTTTTAGGTTTCACTCTGTTTTCTGCTATATAGATAGATGTGTTTGAAACTCTAAATCAAACACGGTTTGTGCTAGCTCCGTGAAACTTGACAAAATGAAGTAGTTCTAAGTTCTATCTCTATGGTTTGTTTCCTCTTGAAGCACCCCATGCAGAGACGGGCGAAGAAAACTTTCGTTTGAAAGGGGTTGCCAAGCTTCCAAAAAACAACTCGTTTGCTGAAATCTCAGCAAACATTTTTTCACCAAATCTTTATGATACTTGGTGGTAATGATCAGTTCACTAAGCCCACATGGCTGCCCAATTTTCACTCTTCTAGGTTCAAGCGTTCGTTTCCAGTAACACTTTGAATTTTTAATTTTCACTCTGTTTTCTGCTATATAGATAGATGTGTTTGAAACTCTAAATCAAACACGGTTTGTGCTAGCTCCTTGAAACTTGACAAAATGAAGTAGTTCTAAGTTCTATCTCTATGGTTTGTTTCCTCTTGAAGTACCCCATGCAGAAACTGGCGAAAAACACTTTCGTTTGAAAGGGGTTGCCATGCTTCCAAAAAATTACTAGTTTGCTGAAATCTCAGCAAACATTTTTTCACCAAATCTTGATGATACTTGGTGGTAATGATCAGTTCACTAATCCCACTTGGCTGCCCAACTTTCACTCTTCTAGGTTCAAGCGTTCGTTTCCAGTAACAGTTTGAATTTTTAGGTTTCACTCTGTTTTCTGCTATATAGATAGATGTGTTTGAAACTCTAAATCAAACACGGTTTGTGCTAGCTCCGTGAAACTTGACAAAATGAAGTAGTTCTAAGTTCTATCTCTATGGTTTGTTTCCTCTTGAAGTACCCCATGCAGAGACTGGCAAAGAACACTTTCGTTTGAAAGGGGTTGCCAAGCTTCCAAAAAACTACTAGTTTGCTGAAATCTCAGCAAACATTTTTTCACAAAATCTTCATGATACTTGGTGGTAATGATCAGTTCACTAAGCCCACTTGGCTGCCCAATTTTCACTCTTCTAGGTTCAAGCGTTCGTTTCCAGTAACACTTTGAATTTTTAGGTTTCACTCTGTTTTCTGCTATATAGATAGATGTGTTTGAAACTCTAAATCAAACACGGTTTGTGCTAGCTCCTTGAAACTTGACCAAATGAAGTAGTTCTAAGTTCTATCTCTATGGTTTTTTTCCTCTTGAAGTACCCCATGCAGAGACTGGCGAAAAACACTTTCGTTTTAAAGGGGTTGCCAAGCTTCGAAAAAACTACTAGTTTGCTGAAATCTCAGCAAACATTTTTTCACCAAATCTTGATGATACTTGGTGGTAATGATCAGTTCACTAATCCCACTTGGCTGCCCAAATTTTATTCTTCTAGGTTGAAGCTTTCGTTTCCAGTGACTGTTTGAAATTTTAGGTTTCACTCTGTTTTCTCGAACATAGATAGCTGTGTTTGGAATTCTAAATCAAACACGGTTTGTGCTAGCTCCGTGAAACTTGACAAAATGAAGTAGTTCTAAGTTCTATCTCTATGGTTTGTTTCCTCTTCAAGTACCCCATGCAGAGACTGGCGAAGAACACTTTCGTTTGAAAGGGGTTGCCAAGCTTCCAAAAAACTACTCGTTTGCTGAAATCTCAGCAAACATTTTTTCACCAAATCTTGATGATACTTGGTGGTAATGATCAGTTCACTAAGCCCACTTGGCTGCCCAATTTTCACTCTTCTAGGTTCAAGCGTTCGTTTCCAGTAACAGTTTGAATTTTTAGGTTTCACTCTGTTTTCTGCTATATAGATAGATGTGTTTGAAACTCTAAATCAAACACGGTTTGTGCTAGCTCCTTGAAACTTGACAAAATGAAGTAGTTCTAAGTTCTATCTCTATGGTTTGTTTCCTCTTGAAGTACCCCATGCAGAACCTGGCGAAAAACACTTTCGTTTGAAAGTTGTTGCCATGCTTCCAAAAAACTACTAGTTTGCTGAAATCTCAGCAAATATTTTTTCACCAAATCTTGATGATACTTGGTGGTAATGATCAGTTCACTAATCCCACTTGGCTGCCCAACTTTCACTCTTCTAGATTCAAGCGTTCGTTTCCAGTAACAGTTTGAATTTTTAGGTTTCACTCTGTTTTCTGCTATATAGATAGATGTGTTTGAAACTCTAAATCAAACACGGTTTGTGCTAGCTCCGTGAAACTTGACAAAATGAAGTAGTTCTAAGTTCTATCTCTATGGTTTGTTTCCTCTTGAAGCACCCCATGCAGAGACTGGCGAAGAACACTTTCGTTTGAAAGGGGTTGCCAAGCTTCCAAAAAACTACTAGTTTGCTGAAATCTCAGCAAACATTTTTTCACCAAATCTTGATGATACTTGGTGGTAATGATCAGTTCACTAAGCCCACTTGGCTGCCCAATTTTCACTCTTCTAGGTTCAAGCGTTCGTTTCCAGTAACACTTTGAATTTTTAGGTTTCACTCTGTTTTCTGCTATATAGATAGATGTGTTTGAAACTCTAAATCAAACACGGTTTGTGCTAGCTCCTTGAAACTTGACAAAATGAAGTAGTTCTAAGTTCTATCTCTATGGTTTGTTTCCTCTTGAAGTACCCCATGCAGAAACTGGCGAAAAACACTTTCGTTTGAAAGGGGTTGCCATGCTTCCAAAAAACTACTAGTTTGCTGAAATCTCAGCAAACATTTTTTCACCAAATCTTGACGATACTTGGTGGTAGTGATCATTTCACTAATCCCACTTGGCTGCCCAACTTTCACTCTTCTAGGTTCAAGTGTTCGTTTCCAGTAACAGTTTGAATTTTTAGGTTTCACTCTGTTTTCTACTATATAGATAGATGTGTTTGAAACTCTAAATCAAACACGGTTTGTGCTAGCTCCGTGAAACTTGACAAAATGAAGTAGTTCTAAGTTCTATCTCTATGGTTTGTTTCCTCTTGAAGTACCCCATGCAGAGACTGGCAAAGAACACTTTCGTTTGAAAGGGGTTGCCAAGCTTCCAAAAAACTACTAGTTTGCTGAAATCTCAGCAAACATTTTTTCACAAAAACTTCATGATACTTGGTGGTAATGATCAGTTCACTAAGCCCACTTGGCTGCCCAATTTTCACTCTTCTAGGTTCAAGCGTTCGTTTCCAGTAACACTTTGAATTTTTAGGTTTCACTCTGTTTTCTGCTATATAGATAGATGTGTTTGAAACTCTAAATCAAACACGGTTTGTGCTAGCTCCTTGAAACTTGACCAAATGAAGTAGTTCTAAGTTGTATCTCTATGGTTTGTTTCCTCCTGAAGTACCCCATGCAGAGACTGGCGAAAAACACTTTCGTTTTAAAGGGGTTGCCAAGCTTCCAAAAAACTACTCGTTTGCTGAAATCTCAGCAAACATTTTTTCACCAAATCTTGATGATACTGGGTGGTAATGATCAGTTCACTAATCCCACTTGGCTGCCCAACTTTCAATCTTCTAGGTTCAAGCGTTCGTTTCCAGTAACAGTTTGAATTTTTAGGTTTCACTCTGTTTTCTGCTATATAGATAGATGTGTTTGAAACTCTAAATCAAACACGCTTTGTGCTAGCTCCGTGAAACTTGACAAAATGAAGTAGTTCTAAGTTCTATCTCTATGGTTTGTTTCCTCTTGAAGTACCCCATGCAGAGACTGGCAAAGAACACTTTCGTTGGAAAAGTTGTTGCCAAGCTTCCAAAAAACTACTAGTTTGCTGAAATCTCAGCAAACATTTTTTCACCAAATCTTGATGATACTTGGTGGTAATGATCAGTTCACTAAGGCCACTTGGATGCCCAATTTTCACTCTTCTAGGTTCAAGCGTTCGTTTCCAGTAACACTTTGAATTTTTAGGTTTCACTCTGTTTTCTGCTATATAGATAGATGTGTTTGAAACTCTAAATCAAACACGGTTTGTGCTAGCTCCTTGAAACTTGACCAAATGAAGTAGTTCTAAGTTGTATCTCTATGGTTTTTTTCCTCTTGAAGTACCCCATGCAGAGACTGGCGAAAAACACTTTCGTTTTAAAGGGGTTGCCAAGCTTCGAAAAAACTACTAGTTTGCTGAAATCTCAGCAAACATTTTTTCACCAAATCTTGATGATACTTGGTGGTAATGATCAGTTCACTAATCCCACTTGGCTGCCCAAATTTTATTCTTCTAGGTTGAAGCTTTCGTTTCCAGTGACTGTTTGAAATTTTAGGTTTCACTCTGTTTTCTCGAACATAGATAGCTGTGTTTGGAATTCTAAATCAAACACGGTTTGTGCTAGCTCCGTGAAACTTGACAAAATGAAGTAGTTCTAAGTTCTATCTCTATGGTTTGTTTCCTCTTCAAGTACCCCATGCAGAGACTGGCGAAGAACACTTTCGTTTGAAAGGGGTTGCCAAGCTTCCAAAAAACTACTCGTTTGCTGAAATCTCAGCAAACATTTTTTCACCAAATCTTGATGATACTTGGTGGTAATGATCAGTTCACTAAGCCCACTTGGCTGCCCAATTTTCACTCTTCTAGGTTCAAGCGTTCGTTTCCAGTAACACTATGAATTTTTAGGTTTCACTCTGTTTTCTGCTATATAGATAGATGTGTTTGAAACTCTAAATCAAACACGGTTTGTGCTAGCTCCTTGAAACTTGACAAAATGAAGTAGTTCTAAGTTCTATCTCTATGGTTTGTTTCCTCTTGAAGTACCCGATGCAGAAACTGGCGAAAAACACTTTCGTTTGAAAGGGGTTGCCATGCTTCCAAAAAACTACTAGTTTGCTGAAATCTCAGCAAACATTTTTTCACCAAATCTTGATGATACTTGGTGGTAATGATCAGTTCACTAATCCCACTTGGCTGCCCAACTTTCACTCTTCTAGGTTCAAGCGTTCGTTTCCAGTAACAGTTTGAATTTTTAGGTTTCACTCTGTTTTCTGCTATATAGATAGATGTGTTTGAAACTCTAAATCAAACACGGTTTGTGCTAGCTCCGTGAAACTTGACCAAATGAAGTAGTTCTAAGTTCTATCTCTATGGTTTGTTTCCTCTTGAAGCACCCCATGCAGAGACTGGCGAAGAACACTTTCGTTTGAAAGGGGTTGCCAAGCTTCCAAAAAATTACTCGTTTGCTGAAATCTCAGCAAACATTTTTTCACCAAATCTTGATGATACTTGGTGGTAATGATCAGTTCACTAATCCCACTTGGCTGCCCAACTTTCAATCTTCTAGGTTCAAGCGTTCGTTTCCAGTAACAGTTTGAATTTTTAGGTTTCACTCTGTTTTCTGCTATATAGATAGATGTGGTTGAAACTCTAAATCAAACACGGTTTGTGCTAGCTCCTTGAAACTTGACAAAATGAAGTAGTTCTAAGTTCTATCTCTATGGTTTGTTTTCTCTTGAAGTACCTCATGCAGAAACTGGCCAAAAACACTTTCGTTTGAAAGGGGTTGCCATGCTTCCAAAAAACTACTAGTTTGCTGAAATCTCAGCAAACATTTTTTCACCAAATCTTGATGATACTTGGTGGTAATGATCAGTTCACTAAGCCCACTTGGCTGCCCAACTTTCACTCTTCTAGGTTCAAGCGTTCGTTTCCAGTAACACTTTGAATTTTTATGTTTCACTCTGTTTTCTGCTATATAGATAGATGTGTTTGAAACTCTAAATCAAACACGGTTTGTGCTAGCTCCTTGAAACTTGACCAAATGAAGTAGTTCTAAGTCCTATCTCTATGGTTTGTTTCCTCTTGAAGTACCCCATGCAGAGACTGGCGAAGAACACTTTCGTTTGAAAGGGGTTGCCAAGCTTCGAAAAAACTACTAGTTTGCTGAAATCTCAGCAACAATTTTTTCAAAATATCTTGATGATACTTGGTGGTAATGATCAGTTCACTAATCCCACTTGGCTGCCCAAATTTTATTCTTCTAGGTTGAAGCTTTCGTTTCCAGTGACTGTTTGAATTTTTAGGTTTCACTCTGTTTTCTCCAACATAGATAGCTGTGTTTGGAATTCTAAATCAAACACGGTTTGTGCTAGCTCCTTGAAACTTGACCAAATGAAGTAGTTCTAAGTTCTATCTCTATGGTTTGTTTCCTCTTGAAGTACCCCATGCAGAGACTGGCGAAAAACACTTTCGTTTGAAAGGGGTTGCCAAGCTTCCAAAAAACTACTAGTTTGCTGAAATCTCAGCAAACATTTTTTCACCAAATCTTGATGATACTTGGTGGTAATGATCAGTTCACTAATCCCACTTGGCTGCCCAACTTTCACTCTTCTAGGTTCAAGCGTTCGTTTCCAGTAACACTTTGAATTTTTAGGTTTCACTCTGTTTTCTGCTATATAGATAGATGTGTTTGAAACTCTAAATCAAACACGGTTTGTGCTAGCTCCGTGAAACTTGACAAAATGAAGTAGTTCTAAGTTCTATCTCTATGGTTTGTTTCCTCTTGAAGTACCCCATGCAGAGACTGGCAAAGAACACTTTCGTTTGAAAGGGGTTGCCAAGCTTCCAAAAAACTACAAGTTTGCTGAAATCTCAGCAAACATTTTTTCACCAAATCTTGATGATACTTGGTGGTAATGATCAGTTCACTAAGCCCACTTGGCTGCCCAATTTTCACTCTTCTAGGTTCAAGCGTTCGTTTCCAGTAACACTTTGAATTTTTAGGTTTCACTCTGTTTTCTGCTATATAGATAGATGTGTTTGAAACTCTAAATCAAACACGGTTTGTGCTAGCTCCTTGAAACTTGACCAAATGAAGTAGTTCTAAGTTCTATCTCTATGGTTTGTTTCCTCTTGAAGTACCCCATGCAGAGACTGGCGAAAAACACTTTCGTTTTAAAGGGGTTGCCAAGCTTCCAAAAAACTACTAGTTTGCTGAAATCACAGCAAACATTTTTTCACCAAATCTTGATGATACTTGGTGGTAATGATCAGTTCACTAATCCCACTTGGCTGCCCAAGTTTCAATCTTCTAGGTTCAAGCGTTCGTTTCCAGTAACAGTTTGAATTTTTAGGTATCACTCTGTTTTCTGCTATATAGATAGATGTGTTTGAAACTCTAAATCAAACACGGTTTGTGCTAGTTCCGTGAAACTTGACAAAATGAAGTAGTTCTAAGTTCTATCTCTATGGTTTGTTTCCTCTTGAAGTACCCCATGCAGAGACTGGCGAAGAACACTTTCGTTTGAAAGGGGTTGCCAAGCTTCCAAAAAACTACTAGTTTGCTGAAATCTCAGCAAACATTTTTTCACCAAATCTTGATGATAATTGGTGGTAATGATCAGTTCACTAATCCCACTTGGCTGCCCAACTTTCACTCTTCTAGGTTCAAGCGTTCGTTTCCAGTAACAGTTTGAATTTTTTGGTTTCACTCTGTTTTCTGCTATATAGATAGATGTGTTTGAAACTCTAAATCAAACACGGTTTGTGCTAGCTCCCTGAAACTTGACAAAATGAAGTAGTTCTAAGTTCTATCTCTATGGTTTGTTTCCTCTTGAAGTACCCCATGCAGAGACTGGCAAAGAACACTTTCGTTTGAAAGGGGTTGCCAAGCTTCCAAAAAACTACTAGTTTGCTGAAATCTCAGCAACCATTTTTTCACCAAATCTTGATGATACTTGGTGGTAATGATCAGTTCACTAAGCCCACTTGGCTGCCCAATTTTCAACCTTCTAGGTTCAAGCGTTCGTTTCCAGTAAAACTTTGAATTTTTAGGTTTCACTCTGTTTTCTGCTATATAGATAGATGTGTTTGAAACTCTAAATCAAACACGGTTTGTGCTAGCTCCGTGAAACTTGACAAAATGAAGTAGTTCTAAGTTCTATCTCTATGGTTTGTTTCCTCTTGAAGTACCCCATGCAGAGACTGGCAAAGAACACTTTCGTTTGAAAGGGGTTGAAAAGCTTCCAAAAAACTACTAGTTTGCTGAAATCTCAGCAAAACTTTTTTCCCCAAATCTTGATGATACTTGGTGGTAATGATCAGTTCACTAATCCCACTTGGCTGCCCAAATTTTATTCTTCTAGGTTGAAGCTTTCGTTTCCAGTGACTGTTTGAATTTTTAGGTTTCACTCTGTTTTCTCCAACATAGATAGCTGTGTTTGGAATTCTAAATCAAACACGGTTTGTGCTAGCTCCTTGAAACTTGAACAAATGAAGTAGTTCTAAGTTCTATCTCTATGGTTTGTTTCCTCCTGAAGTACCCCATGCAGAGACTGGCGAAAAACACTTTCGTTTTAAAGGGGTTGCCAAGCTTCCAAAAAACTACTAGTTTGCTGAAATCTCAGCAAACATTTTTTCACCAAATCTTGATGATACGTGGTGGTAATGATCAGTTCACTAATCCCACTTGGCTGCCCAACTTTCAATCTTCTAGGTTCAAGCGTTCGTTTCCAGTAACACTTTGAATTTTTAGGTTTCACTCTGTTTTCTGCTATATAGATAGATGTGGTTGAAACTCTAAATCAAACACGGTTTGTGCTAGCTCCTTGAAACTTGACCAAATGAAGTAGTTCTAAGTTCTATCTCTATGGTTTGTTTCCTCTTGAAGTACCCCATGCAGAGACTGGCGAAAAACACTTTCGTTTTAAAGGGGTTGCCAAGCTTCCAAAAAACTACTAGTTTGCTGAAATCTCAGCAAACATTTTTTCACCAAATCTTGATGATACTTGGTGGTAATGATCAGTTCACTAATCCCACTTGGCTGCCCAACTTTCAATCTTCTAGGTTCAAGCGTTCGTTTCCAGTAACAGTTTGAATTTTTAGGTTTCACTCTGTTTTCTGCTATATAGATAGATGTGTTTGAAACTCTAAATCAAACACGGTTTGTGCTAGCTCCGTGAAACTTGACAAAATGAAGTAGTTCTAAGTTCTATCTCTATGGTTTGTTTCCTCTTGAAGTACCCCATGCAGAGACTGGCAAAGAACACTTTCGTTTGAAAGGGGTTGCCAAGCTTCCAAAAAACTACTAGTTTGCTGAAATCTCAGCAAACATTTTTTCACCAAATCTTGATGATACTTGGTGGTAATGATCAGTTCACTAAGCCAACTTGGCTGCCCAACTTTCACTCTTCTAGGTTCAAGCGTTCGTTTCCAGTAACACTTTGAATTTTTAGGTTTCACTCTTTTTTCTGCTATATAGATAGATGTGTTTGAAACTCTAAATCAAACACGGTTTGTGCTAGCTCCTTGAAACTTGAACAAATGAAGTAGTTCTAAGTTCTATCTCTATGGTTTGTTTCCTCCTGAAGTACCCCATGCAGAGACTGGCGAAAAACACTTTCGTTTTAAAGGGGTTGCCAAGCTTCCAAAAAACTACTAGTTTGCTGAAATCTCAGCAAACATTTTTTCACCAAATCTTGATGATACTTGGTGGTAATGATCAGTTCACTAATCCCACTTGGCTGCCCAACTTTCAATCTTCTAGGTTCAAGCGTTCGTTTCCAGTAACAGTTTGAATTTTTAGGTTTCTCTCTGTTTTCTGCTATATAGATAGATGTGTTTGAAACTCTAAATCAAACACGGTTTGTGCTAGCTCCGTGAAACTTGACAAAATGAAGTAGTTCTAAGTTCTATCTCTATGGTTTGTTTCCTCTTGAAGTACCCCATGCAGAGACTGGCAAAGAACACTTTCGTTTGAAAGGGGTTGCCAAGCTTCCAAAAAACTACTAGTTTGCTGAAATCTCAGCAAACATTTTTTCACCAAATCTTGATGATACTTGGTGGTAATGATCAGTTCACTAAGCCCACTTGGCTGCCCAATTTTCACTCTTCCAGGTTCAAGCGTTCGTTTCCAGTAACACTTTGAATTTTTAGGTTTCACTCTGTTTTCTGCTATATAGATAGATGTGTTTGAAACTCTAAATCAAACACGGTTTGTGCTAGCTCCTTGAAACTTGACCAAATGAAGTAGTTCTAAGTTCTATCTCTATGGTTTGTTTCCTCTTGAAGTACCCCATGCAGAGACTGGCGAAAAACACTTTTGTTTTAAAGGGGTTGCCAAGCTTCCAAAAAACTACTAGTTTGCTGAAATCTCAGCAACCATTTTTTCACCAAATCTTGATGATACTTATTGGTAATGATCAGTTCACTAATCCCACTTGGCTGCCCAACTTTCAATCTTCTAGGTTCAAGCGTTCGTTTCCAGTAACAGTTTGAATTTTTAGGTTTCACTCTGTTTCCTGCTATATAGATAGAGGTGTTTGAAACTCTAAATCAAACACGGTTTTTGCTAGCTCCGTGAAACTTGACAAAATGAAGTAGTTCTAAGTTCTATCTCTATGGTTTGTTTCCTCTTGAAGTACCCCATGCAGAGACTGGCAAAGAACACTTTCGTTTTAAAGGGGTTGCCAAGCTTCCAAAAAACTACTAGTTTGCTGAAATCTCAGCAAACATTTTTTCACCAAATCTTGATGATACTTGGTGGTAATGATCAGTTCACTAAGCCCACTTGGCTGCCCAATTTTCACTCTTCTAGGTTCAAGCGTTCGTTTCCAGTAACACTTTGAATTTTTAGGTTTCACTCTGTTTTCTGCTATATAGATAGATGTGTTTGAAACTCTAAATCAAACACGGTTTGTGCTAGCTACTTGAAACTTGACCAAATGAAGTAGTTCTAAGTTCTATCTCTATGGTTTGTTTCCTCTTGAAGTACCCCATGCAGAGACTGGCGAAAAACACTTTCGTTTGAAAGGGGTTGCCAAGCTTCCAAAAATCTACTAGTTTGCTGAAATCTCAGCAAACATTTTTTCACCAAATCTTGATGATACTTGGTGGTAATGATCAGTTCACTAATCCCACTTGGCTGCCCAACTTTCAATCTTCTAGGTTCAAGCGTTCGTTTCCAGTAACAGTTTGAATTTTTAGGTTTCACTCTGTTTCCTGCTATATAGATAGATGTGTTTGAAACTCTAAATCAAACACGGTTTGTGCTAGCTCCGTGAAACTTGACAAAATGAAGTAGTTCTAAGTTCTATCTCTATGGTTTGTTTCCTCTTGAAGTACCCCATGCAGAGACTGGCAAAGAACACTTTCGTTTGAAAGGGGTTGCCAAGCTTCCAAAAAACTACTAGTTTGCTGAAATCTCAGCAACCATTTTTTCACCAAATCTTGATGATACTTGGTGGTAATGATCAGTTCACTAAGCCCACTTGGCTGCCCAATTTTCACTCTTCTAGGTTCAAGCGTTCGTTTCCAGTAACACTTTGAATTTTTAGGTTTCACTCTGTTTTCTGCTATATAGATAGATGTGTTTGAAACTCTAAATCAAACACGGTTTGTGCTAGCTTCTTGAAACTTGACCAAATGAAGTAGTTCTAAGTTCTATCTCTATGGTTTGTTTCCTCTTGAAGTACCCCATGCAGAGACTGGCGAAAAACACTTTCGTTTGAAAGGGGTTGCCAAGCTTCCAAAAATCTACTAGTTTGCTGAAATCTCAGCAAACCTTTTTTCCCCAAATCTTGATGATACTTGGTGGTAATGATCAGTTCACTAATCCCACTTGGCTGCCCAACTTTCAATCTTCTAGGTTCAAGCGTTCGTTTCCAGTAACAGTTTGAATTTTTAGGTTTCACTCTGTTTCCTGCTATATAGATAGATGTGTTTGAAACTCTAAATCAAACACGGTTTGTGCTAGCTCCGTGAAACTTGAAAAAATGAAGTAGTTCTAAGTTCTATCTCTATGGTTTGTTTCCTCTTGAAGTACCCCATGCAGAGACTGGCAAAGAACACTTTCGTTTGAAAGGGGTTGCCAAGCTTCCAAAAAACTACTAGTTTGCTGAAATCTCAGCAACCATTTTTTCACCAAATCTTGATGATACTTGGTGGTAATGATCAGTTCACTAATCCCACTTGGCTGCCCAACTTTCAATCTTCTAGGTTCAAGCGTTCGTTTCCAGTAACAGTTTGAATTTTTAGGTTTCACTCTGTTTCCTGCTATATAGATAGATGTGTTTGAAACTCTAAATCAAACACGGTTTGTGCTAGCTCCTTGAAACTTGACCAAATGAAGTAGTTCTAAGTTCTATTTCTATGGTTTGTTTCCTCTTGAAGTACCCCATGCAGAGACTGGCAAAGAACACTTTCGTTTTAAAGGGGTTGACAAGCTTCCAAAAAACTACTAGTTTGCTGAAATCTCAGCAAACATTTTTTCACCAAATCTTGATGATACTTGGTGGTAATGATCAGTTCACTAAGCCCACTTGGCTGCCCAATTTTCACTCTTCTAGGTTCAAGCGTTCGTTTCCAGTAACACTTTGAATTTTTAGGTTTCACTCTGTTTTCTGCTATATAGATAGATGTGTTTGAAACTCTAAATCAAACACGGTTTGTGCTAGCTACTTGAAACTTGACCAAATGAAGTAGTTCTAAGTTCTATCTCTATGGTTTGTTTCCTCTTGAAATACCCCATGCAGAGACTGGCGAAAAACACTTTCGTTTGAAAGGGGTTGCCAAGCTTCCAAAAAACTACTAGTTTGCTGAAATCTCAGCAAACATTTTTTCACCAAATCTTGATGATACTTGGTGGTAATGATCAGTTCACTAATCCCACTTGGCTGCCCAACTTTCAATCTTCTAGGTTCAAGCGTTCGTTTCTAGTAACAGTTTGAATTTTTAGGTTTCACTCTGTTTCCTGCTATATAGATAGATGTGTTTGAAACTCTAAATCAAACACGGTTTGTGCTAGCTCCGTGAAACTTGACCAAATGAAGTAGTTCTAAGTTCTATCTCTATGGTTTGTTTCCTCTTGAAGTACCCCATGCAGAGACTGGCGAAAAACACTTTTGTTTTAAAGGGGTTGCCAAGCTTCCAAAAAACTACTAGTTTGCTGAAATCTCAGCAACCATTTTTTCACCATATCTTGATGATACTTGGTGGTAATGATCAGTTCACTAATCCCACTTGGCTGCCCAACTTTCAATCTTCTAGGTTCAAGCGTTCGTTTCCAGTAACAGTTTGAATTTTTAGGTTTCACTCTGTTTCCTGCTATATAGATAGATGTGTTTGAAACTCTAAATCAAACACGGTTTTTGCTAGCTCCGTGAAACTTGACAAAATGAAGTAGTTCTAAGTTCTATCTCTATGGTTTGTTTCCTCTTGAAGTACCCCATGCAGAGACTGGCAAAGAACACTTTCGTTTGAAAGGGGTTGCCAAGCTTCCAAAAAACTACTAGTTTGCTGAAATCTCAGCAAACATTTTTTCACCAAATCTTGATGATACTTGGTGGTAATGATCAGTTCACTAAGCCCACTTGGCTGCCCAATTTTCACTCTTCTAGGTTCAAGCTTTCGTTTCCAGTAACACTTTGAATTTTTAGGTTTCACTCTGTTTTCTGCTATATAGATAGATGTGTTTGAAACTCTAAATCAAACACGGTTTGTGCTAGCTACTTGAAACTTGACCAAATGAAGTAGTTCTAAGTTCTATCTCTATGGTTTGTTTCCTCTTGAAATACCCCATGCAGAGACTGGCGAAAAACACTTTCGTTTGAAAGGGGTTGCCAAGCTTCCAAAAAACTACTAGTTTGCTGAAATCTCAGCAACCATTTTTTCACCAAATCTTGATGATACTTGGTGGTAATGATCAGTTCACTAATCCCACTTGGCTGCCCAACTTTCAATCTTCTAGGTTCAAGCGTTCGTTTCCAGTAACAGTTTGAATTTTTAGGTTTCACTCTGTTTTCTGCTATATAGATAGATGTGTTTGAAACTCTAAATCAAACACGGTTTGTGCTAGCTCCGTGAAACTTGACAAAATGAAGTAGATCTAAGTTCTATCTCTATGGTTTGTTTCCTCTTGAAGTACCCCATGCAGAGACTGGCGAAGAACACTTTCGTTTGAAAGGGGTTGCCAAGCTTCCAAAAAACTACTAGTTTGCTGAAATCTCAGCAAACATTTTTTCACCAAATCTTGATGATACTTGGTGGTAATGATCAGTTCACTAATCCCACTTGGCTGCCCAACTTTCACTCTTCTAGGTTCAAGCGTTCGTTTCCAGTAACAGTTTGAATTTTTAGGTTTCACTCTGTTTTCTGCTATATAGATAGATGTGTTTGAAACTCTAAATCAAACACGGTTTGTGCTAGCTTTGTGAAACTTGACAAAAAGAAGTACTTCTAAGTTCTATCTCTATGGTTTGTTTCCTCTTGAAGTACCCCATGCAGAGACTGGCAAAGAACACTTTCGTTTGAAAGGGGTTGCCAAGCTTCCAAAAAACTACTCGTTTGCTGAAATCTCAGCAAACATTTTTTCACCAAATCTTGATGATACTTGGTGGTAATGATCAGTTCACTAAGCCCACTTGGCTGCCCAATTTTCACTCTTCTAGGTTCAAGCGTTCGTTTCCAGTAACACTTTGAATTTTTGGGTTTCACTCTGTTTTCTGCTATATAGATAGATGTGTTTGAAACTCTAAATCAAACACGGTTTGTGCTAGCTCCTTGAAACTTGACAAAATGAAGTAGTTCAAAGTTCTATCTCTATGGTTTGTTTCCTCCTGAAGTACCCCATGCAGAGACTGGCGAAAAACACTTTCGTTTGAAAGGGGTTGCCAAGCTTCCAAAAAACTACTAGTTTGCTGAAATCTCAGCAAACATTTTTTCACCAAATCTTGATGATACTTGGTGGTAATGATCAGTTCACTAATCCCACTTGGCTGCCCAACTTTCAATCTTCTAGGTTCAAGCGTTCGTTTCCAGTAACAGTTTGAATTTTTAGCTTTCACTCTGTTTTCTGCTATATAGATAGATGTGTTTGAAACTCTAAATCAAACACGGTTTGTGCTAGCTCCGTGAAACTTGACAAAATGAAGTAGTTCTAAGTTCTATCTCTATGCTTTGTTTCCTCTTGAAGTACCCCATGCAGAGACTGGCAAAGAACACTTTCGTTTGAAAGGGGTTGCCAAGCATCCAAAAAACTACTAGTTTGCTGAAATCTCAGCAACCATTTTTTCACCAAATCTTGATGATACTTGGTGGTAATGATCAGTTCACTAAGCCCACTTGGCTGCCCAACTTTCACTCTTCTAGGTTCAAGCGTTCGTTTCCAGTAACACTTTGAATTTTTAGGTTTCACTCTGTTTTCTGCTATATAGATAGATGTGTTTGAAACTCTAAATCAAACACGGTTTGTGCTAGCTCCTTGAAACTTGACCAAATGAAGTAGTTCTAAGTTCTATCTCTATGGTTTGTTTCCTCCTGAAGTACCCCATTAAGAGACTGGCGAAAAACACTTTCGTTTGAAAGGGGTTGCCAAGCTTCCAAAAAACTACTAGTTTGCTGAAATCTCAGCAAACATTTTTTCACCAAATCTTGATGATACTTGGTGGTAATGATCAGTTCACTAATCCCACTTGGCTGCCCAACTTTCAATCTTCTAGGTTCAAGCGTTCGTTTCCAGTAACAGTTTGAAATTTTAGGTTTCACTCTGTTTTCTGCTATATAGATAGATGTGTTTGAAACTCTAAATCAAACACGGTTTGTGCTAGCTCCGTGAAACTTGACAAAATGAAGTAGTTCTAAGTTCTATCTCTATGCTTTGTTTCCTCTTGAAGTACCCCATGCAGAGACTGGCAAAGAACATTTTCGTTTGAAAGGGGTTGCCAAGCTTCCAAAAAACTACTAGTTTGCTGAAATCTCAGCAACCATTTTTTCACCAAATCTTGATGATACTTGGTGGTAATGATCAGTTCACTAAGCCCACTTGGCTGCCCAATTTTCACTCTTCTAGGTTCAAGCGTTCGTTTCCAGTAACACTTTGAATTTTTAGGTTTCACTCTGTTTTCTGCTATATAGATAGATGTGTTTGAAACTCTAAATCAAACACGGTTTGTGCTAGCTCCTTGAAACTTGACCAAATGAAGTAGTTCTAAGTTGTATCTCTATGGTTTGTTTCCTCCTGAAGTACCCCATGCAGAGACTGGCGAAAAACACTTTCGTTTTAAAGGGGTTGCCAAGCTTCCAAAAAACTACTCGTTTGCTGAAATCTCAGCAAACATTTTTTCACCAAATCTTGATGATACTGGGTGGTAATGATCAGTTCACTAATCCCACTTGGCTGCCCAACTTTCAATCTTCTAGGTTCAAGCGTTCGTTTCCAGTAACAGTTTGAATTTTTAGGTTTCACTCTGTTTTCTGCTATATAGATAGATGTGTTTGAAACTCTAAATCAAACACGCTTTGTGCTAGCTCCGTGAAACTTGACAAAATGAAGTAGTTCTAAGTTCTATCTCTATGGTTTGTTTCCTCTTGAAGTACCCCATGCAGAGACTGGCAAAGAACACTTTCGTTGGAAAAGGTTTGCCAAGCTTCCAAAAAACTACTAGTTTGCTGAAATCTCAGCAAACATTTTTTCACCAAATCTTGATGATACTTGGTGGTAATGATCAGTTCACTAAGCCCACTTGGCTGCCCAATTTTCACTCTTCTAGGTTCAAGCGTTCGTTTCCAGTAACACTTTGAATTTTTAGGTTTCACTCTGTTTTCTGCTATATAGATAGATGTGTTTGAAACTCTAAATCAAACACGGTTTGTGCTAGCTCCTTGAAACTTGACCAAATGAAGTAGTTCTAAGTTCTATCTCTATGGTTTTTTTCCTCTTGAAGTACCCCATGCAGAGACTGGCGAAAAACACTTTCGTTTTAAAGGGGTTGCCAAGCTTCGAAAAAACTACTAGTTTGCTGAAATCTCAGCAAACATTTTTTCACCAAATCTTGATGATACTTGGTGGTAATGATCAGTTCACTAATCCCACTTGGCTGCCCAAATTTTATTCTTCTAGGTTGAAGCTTTCGTTTCCAGTGACTGTTTGAAATTTTAGGTTTCACTCTGTTTTCTCGAACATAGATAGCTGTGTTTGGAATTCTAAATCAAACACGGTTTGTGCTAGCTCCGTGAAACTTGACAAAATGAAGTAGTTCTAAGTTCTATCTCTATGGTTTGTTTCCTCTTCAAGTACCCCATGCAGAGACTGGCGAAGAACACTTTCGTTTGAAAGGGGTTGCCAAGCTTCCAAAAAACTACTCGTTTGCTGAAATCTCAGCAAACATTTTTTCACCAAATCTTGATGATACTTGGTGGTAATGATCAGTTCACTAAGCCCACTTGGCTGCCCAATTTTCACTCTTCTAGGTTCAAGCGTTCGTTTCCAGTAACACTATGAATTTTTAGTTTTCACTCTGTTTTCTGCTATATAGATAGATGTGTTTGAAACTCTAAATCAAACACGTTTTGTGCTAGCTCCTTGAAACTTGACAAAATGAAGTAGTTCTAAGTTCTATCTCTATGGTTTGTTTCCTCTTGAAGTACCCCATGCAGAAACTGGCGAAAAACACTTTCGTTTGAAAGGGGTTGCCATGCTTCCAAAAAACTACTAGTTTGCTGAAATCTCAGCAAACATTTTTTCACCAAATCTTGATGATACTTGGTGGTAATGATCAGTTCACTAATCCCACTTGGCTGCCCAACTTTCACTCTTCTAGGTTCAAGCGTTCGTTTCCAGTAACAGTTTGAATTTTTAGGTTTCACTCTGTTTTCTGCTATATAGATAGATGTGTTTGAAACTCTAAATCAAACACGGTTTGTGCTAGCTCCGTGAAACTTGACCAAATGAAGTAGTTCTAAGTTCTATCTCTATGGTTTGTTTCCTCTTGAAGCACCCCATGCAGAGACTGGCGAAGAACACTTTCGTTTGAAAGGGGTTGCCAAGCTTCCAAAAAACTACTCGTTTGCTGAAATCTCAGCAAACATTTTTTCACCAAATCTTGATGATACTTGGTGGTAATGATCAGTTCACTAAGCCCACATGGCTGCCCAATTTTCACTCTTCTAGGTTCAAGCGTTCGTTTCCAGTAACACTTTGAATTTTTAATTTTCACTCTGTTTTCTGCTATATAGATAGATGTGTTTGAAACTCTAAATCAAACACGGTTTGTGCTAGCTCCTTGAAACTTGACAAAATGAAGTAGTTCTAAGTTCTATCTCTATGGTTTGTTTCCTCTTGAAGTACCCCATGCAGAAACTGGCGAAAAACACTTTCGTTTGAAAGGGGTTGCCATGCATCCAAAAAACTACTAGTTTGCTGAAATCTCAGCAAACATTTTTTCACCAAATCTTGATGATACTTGGTGGTAATGATCAGTTCACTAAGCCCACTTGGCTGCCCAATTTTCACTCTTCTAGGTTCAAGCGTTCGTTTCCAGTAACACTATGAATTTTTAGGTTTCACTCTGTTTTCTGTTATATAGATAGATGTGTTTGAAACTCTAAATCAAACACGGTTTGTGCTAGCTCCTTGAAACTTGACAAAATGAAGTAGTTCTAAGTTCTATCTCTATGGTTTGTTTCCTCTTGAAGTACCCCATGCAGAAACTGGCGAAAAACACTTTCGTTTGAAAGGGGTTGCCATGCTTCCAAAAAACTACTAGTTTGCTGAAATCTCAGCAAACATTTTTTCACCAAATCTTGATGATACTTGGTGGTAATGATCAGTTCACTAATCCCACTGGGCTGCCCAACTTTCACTGTTCTAGGTTCAAGCGTTCGTTTCCAGTAACACTTTGAATTTTTAGGTTTCACTCTGTTTTCTGCTATATAGATAGATGTGTTTGAAACTCTAAATCAAACACGGTTTGTGCTAGCTCCGTGAAACTTGACAAAATGAAGTAGTTCTAAGTTCTATCTCTATGGTTTGTTTCCTCTTGAAGCACCCCATGCAGAGACTGGCGAAGAACACTTTCGTTTGAAAGGGGTTGCCAAGCTTCCAAAAAACTACTCGTTTGCTGAAATCTCAGCAAACATTTTTTCACCAAATCTTGATGATACTTGGTGGTAATGATCAGTTCACTAAGCCCACATGGCTGCCCAACTTTCACTCTTCTAGGTTCAAGCGTTCGTTTCCAGTTACACTTTGAATTTTTAATTTTCACTCTGTTTTCTGCTATATAGATAGATGTGTTTGAAACTCTAAATCAAACACGGTTTGTGCTAGCTCCTTGAAACTTGACAAAATGAAGTAGTTCTAAGTTCTATCTCTATGGTTTGTTTCCTCTTGAAGTACCCCATGCAGAAACTGGCGAAAAACACTTTCGTTTGAAAGGGGTTGCCATGCTTCCAAAAAACTACTAGTTTGCTGAAATCTCAGCAAACATTTTTTCACCAAATCTTGATGATACTTGGTGGTAATGATCAGTTCACTAAGGCCACTTGGATGCCCAATTTTCACTGTTCTAGGTTCAAGCGTTCGTTTCCAGTAACACTTTGAATTTTTAGGTTTCACTCTGTTTTCTGCTATATAGATAGATGTGTTTGAAACTCTAAATCAAACACGGTTTGTGCTAGCTCCTTGAAACTTGACCAAATGAAGTAGTTCTAAGTTCTATCTCTATGGTTTTTTTCCTCTTGAAGTACCCAATGCAGAGACTGGCGAAAAACACTTTCGTTTTAAAGGGGTTGCCAAGCTTCGAAAAAACTACTAGTTTGCTGAAATCTCAGCAAACATTTTTTCACCAAATCTTGATGATACTTGGTGGTAATGATCAGTTCACTAATCCAACTTGGCTGCCCAAATTTTATTCTTCTAGGTTGAAGCTTTCGTTTCCAGTGACTGTTTGAAATTTTAGGTTTCACTCTGTTTTCTCGAACATAGATAGCTGTGTTTGGAATTCTAAATCAAACACGGTTTGTGCTAGCTCCGTGAAACTTGACAAAATGAAGTAGTTCTAAGTTCTATCTCTATGGTTTGTTTCCTCTTCAAGTACCCCATGCAGAGACTGGCGAAGAACACTTTCGTTTGAAAGGGGTTGCCAAGCTTCCAAAAAACTACTCGTTTGCTGAAATCTCAGCAAACATTTTTTCACCAAATCTTGATGATACTTGGTGGTAATGATCAGTTCACTAAGCCCACTTGGCTGCCCAATTTTCACTCTTCTAGGTTCAAGCGTTCGTTTCCAGTAACACTATGAATTTTTAGGTTTCACTCTGTTTTCTGCTATATAGATAGATGTGTTTGAAACTCTAAATCAAACACGGTTTGTGCTAGCTCCTTGAAACTTGACAAAATGAAGTAGTTCTAAGTTCTATCTCTATGGTTTGTTTCCTCTTGAAGTACCCCATGCAGAAACTGGCGAAAAACACTTTCGTTTGAAAGGGGTTGCCATGCTTCCAAAAAACTACTAGTTTGCTGAAATCTCAGCAAACATTTTTTCACCAAATCTTGATGATACTTGGTGGTAATGATCAGTTCACTAATCCCACTTGGCTGCCCAACTTTCACTCTTCTAGGTTCAAGCGTTCATTTCCAGTAACAGTTTGAATTTTTAGGTTTCACTCTGTTTTCTGCTATATAGATAGATGTGTTTGAAACTCTAAATCAAACACGGTTTGTGCTAGCTCCGTGAAACTTGACCAAATGAAGTAGTTCTAAGTTCTATCTCTATGGTTTGTTTCCTCTTGAAGCACCCCATGCAGAGACTGGCGAAGAACACTTTCGTTTGAAAGGGGTTGCCAAGCTTCGAAAAAACTTCTAGTTTGCTGAAATCTCAGCAAACATTTTTTCACCAAATCTTCATGATACTTGGTGGTAATGATCAGTTCACTAATCCCACTTGGCTGCCCAAATTTTATTCTTCTAGGTTGAAGCTTTCGTTTCCAGTGACTGTTTGAAATTTTAGGTTTCACTCTGTTTTCTCGAACATAGATAGCTGTGTTTGGAATTCTAAATCAAACACGGTTTGTGCTAGCTCCGTGAAACTTGACAAAATGAAGTAGTTCTATGTTCTATCTCTATGGTTTGTTTCCTCTTCAAGTACCCCATGCAGAGACTGGCGAAGAACACTTTCGTTTGAAAGGGGTTGCCAAGCTTCCAAAAAACTACTCGTTTGCTGAAATCTCAGCAAACATTTTTTCACCAAATCTTGATGATACTTGGTGGTAATGATCAGTTCACTAAGCCCACTTGGCTGCCCAATTTTCACTCTTCTAGGTTCAAGCGTTCGTTTCCAGTAACACGATGAATTTTTAGGTTTCACTCTGTTTTCTGTTATATAGATAGATGTGTTTGAAACTCTAAATCAAACACGGTTTGTGCTAGCTCCTTGAAACTTGACAAAATGAAGTAGTTCTAAGTTCTATCTCTATGGTTTGTTTCCTCTTGAAGTACCCCATGCAGAAACTGGCGAAAAACACTTTCGTTTGAAAGGGGTTGCCATGCTTCCAAAAAACTACTAGTTTGCTGAAATCTCAGCAAACATTTTTTCACCAAATCTTGATGATACTTGGTGGTAATGATCAGTTCACTAAGCCCACATGGCTGCCCAATTTTCACTCTTCTAGGTTCAAGCGTTCGTTTCCAGTTACACTTTGAATTTTTAATTTTCACTCTGTTTTCTGCTATATAGATAGATGTGTTTGAAACTCTAAATCAAACACGGTTTGTGCTAGCTCCTTGAAACTTGACAAAATGAAGTAGTTCTAAGTTCTATCTCTATGGTTTGTTTCCTCTTGAAGTACCCCATGCAGAAACTGGCGAAAAACACTTTCGTTTGAAAGGGGTTGCCATGCTTCCAAAAAACTACTAGTTTGCTGAAATCTCAGCAAACATTTTTTCACCAAATCTTGATGATACTTGGTGGTAATGATCAGTTCACTAAGGCCACTTGGATGCCCAATTTTCACTCTTCTAGGTTCAAGCGTTCGTTTCCAGTAACACTTTGAATTTTTAGGTTTCACTCTGTTTTCTGCTATATAGATAGATGTGTTTGAAACTCTAAATCAAACACGGTTTGTGCTAGCTCCTTGAAACTTGACCAAATGAAGTAGTTCTAAGTTCTATCTCTATGGTTTTTTTCCTCTTGAAGTACCCAATGCAGAGACTGGCGAAAAACACTTTCGTTTTAAAGGGGTTGCCAAGCTTCGAAAAAACTACTAGTTTGCTGAAATCTCAGCAAACATTTTTTCACCAAATCTTCATGATACTTGGTGGTAATGATCAGTTCACTAATCCAACTTGGCTGCCCAAATTTTATTCTTCTAGGTTGAAGCTTTCGTTTCCAGTGACTGTTTGAAATTTTAGGTTTCACTCTGTTTTCTCGAACATAGATAGCTGTGTTTGGAATTCTAAATCAAACACGGTTTGTGCTAGCTCCGTGAAACTTGACAAAATGAAGTAGTTCTAAGTTCTATCTCTATGGTTTGTTTCCTCTTCAAGTACCCCATGCAGAGACTGGCGAAGAACACTTTCGTTTGAAAGGGGTTGCCAAGCTTCCAAAAAACTACTCGTTTGCTGAAATCTCAGCAAACATTTTTTCACCAAATCTTGATGATACTTGGTGGTAATGATCAGTTCACTAAGCCCACTTGGCTGCCCAATTTTCACTCTTCTAGGTTCAAGCGTTCGTTTCCAGTAACACTATGAATTTTTAGGTTTCACTCTGTTTTCTGCTATATAGATAGATGTGTTTGAAACTCTAAATCAAACACGGTTTGTGCTAGCTCCTTGAAACTTGACAAAATGAAGTAGTTCTAAGTTCTATCTCTATGGTTTGTTTCCTCTTGAAGTACCCCATGCAGAAACTGGCGAAAAACACTTTCGTTTGAAAGGGGTTGCCATGCTTCCAAAAAACTACTAGTTTGCTGAAATCTCAGCAAACATTTTTTCACCAAATCTTGATGATACTTGGTGGTAATGATCAGTTCACTAATCCCACTTGGCTGCCCAACTTTCACTCTTCTAGGTTCAAGCGTTCATTTCCAGTAACAGTTTGAATTTTTAGGTTTCAATCTGTTTTCTGCTATATAGATAGATGTGTTTGAAACTCTAAATCAAACACGGTTTGTGCTAGCTCCGTGAAACTTGACCAAATGAAGTAGTTCTAAGTTCTATCTCTATGGTTTGTTTCCTCTTGAAGCACCCCATGCAGAGACTGGCGAAGAACACTTTCGTTTGAAAGGGGTTGCCAAGCTTCCAAAAAATTACTCGTTTGCTGAAATCTCAGCAAACATTTTTTCACCAAATCTTGATGATACTTGGTGGTAATGATCAGTTCACTAAGCCCACATGGCTGCCCAATTTTCACTCTTCTAGGTTCAAGCGTTCGTTTCCAGTAACACTTTGAATTTTTAATTTTCACTCTGTTTTCTGCTATATAGATAGATGTGTTTGAAACTCTAAATCAAACACGGTTTGTGCTAGCTCCTTGAAACTTGACAAAATGAAGTAGTTCTAAGTTCTATCTCTATGGTTTGTTTCCTCTTGAAGTACCCCATGCAGAAACTGGCGAAAAACACTTTCGTTTGAAAGGGGTTGCCATGCTTCCAAAAAACTACTAGTTTGCTGAAATCTCAGCAAACATTTTTTCACCAAATCTTGATGATACTTGGTGGTAATGATCAGTTCACTAATCCCACTTGGCTGCCCAATTTTCACTCTTCTAGGTTCAAGCGTTCGTTTCCAGTAACAGTTTGAATTTTTAGGTTTCACTCTGTTTTCTGCTATATAGATAGATGTGTTTGAAACTCTAAATCAAACACGGTTTGTGCTAGCTCCTTGAAACTTGACCAAATGAAGTAGTTCTAAGTTCTATCTCTATGGTTTTTTTCCTCTTGAAGTACCCCATGCAGAGACTGGCGAAAAACACTTTCGTTTTAAAGGGGTTGCCAAGCTTCGAAAAAACTACTAGTTTGCTGAAATCTCAGCAAACATTTTTTCACCAAATCTTCATGATACTTGGTGGTAATGATCAGTTCACTAATCCCACTTGGCTGCCCAAATTTTATTCTTCTAGGTTGAAGCTTTCGTTTCCAGTGACTCTTTGAAATTTTAGGTTTCACTCTGTTTTCTCGAACATAGATAGCTGTGTTTGGAATTCTAAATCAAACACGGTTTGTGCTAGCTCCGTGAAACTTGACAAAATGAAGTAGTTCTATGTTCTATCTCTATGGTTTGTTTCCTCTTCAAGTACCCCATGCAGAGACTGGCGAAGAACACTTTCGTTTGAAAGGGGTTGCCAAGCTTCCAAAAAACTACTCGTTTGCTGAAATCTCAGCAAACATTTTTTCACCAAATCTTGATGATACTTGGTGGTAATGATCAGTTCACTAAGCCCACTTGGCTGCCCAATTTTCACTCTTCTAGGTTCAAGCGTTCGTTTCCAGTAACACTATGAATTTTTAGGTTTCACTCTGTTTTCTGCTATATAGATAGATGTGTTTGAAACTCTAAATCAAACACGGTTTGTGCTAGCTCCTTGAAACTTGACAAAATGAAGTAGTTCTAAGTTCTATCTCTATGGTTTGTTTCCTCTTGAAGTACCCCATGCAGAAACTGGCGAAAAACACTTTCGTTTGAAAGGGGTTGCCATGCTTCCAAAAAACTACTAGTTTGCTGAAATCTCAGCAAACATTTTTTCACCAAATCTTGATGATACTTGGTGGTAATGATCAGTTCACTAATCCCACTTGGCTGCCCAACTTTCACTCTTCTAGGTTCAAGCGTTCGTTTCCAGTAACAGTTTGAATTTTTAGGTTTCACTCTGTTTTCTGCTATATAGATAGATGTGTTTGAAACTCTAAATAAAACACGGTTTGTGCTAGCTCCGTGAAACTTGACAAAATGAAGTAGTTCTAAGTTCTATCTCTATGGTTTGTTTCCTCTTGAAGCACCCCATGCAGAGACTGGCGAAGAACACTTTCGTTTGAAAGGGGTTGCCAAGCTTCCAAAAAACTACTCGTTTGCTGAAATCTCAGCAAACATTTTTTCACCAAATCTTCATGATACTTGGTGGTAATGATCAGTTCACTAATCCAACTTGGCTGCCCAAATTTTATTCTTCTAGGTTGAAGCTTTCGTTTCCAGTGACTGTTTGAAATTTTAGGTTTCACTCTGTTTTCTCGAACATAGATAGCTGTGTTTGGAATTCTAAATCAAACACGGTTTGTGCTAGCTCCGTGAAACTTGACAAAATGAAGTAGTTCTATGTTCTATCTCTATGGTTTGTTTCCTCTTCAAGTACCCCATGCAGAGACTGGCGAAGAACACTTTCGTTTGAAAGGGGTTGCCAAGCTTCCAAAAAACTACTCGTTTGCTGAAATCTCAGCAAACATTTTTTCACCAAATCTTGATGATACTTGGTGGTAATGATCAGTTCACTAAGCCCACTTGGCTGCCCAATTTTCACTCTTCTAGGTTCAAGCGTTCGTTTCCAGTAACACGATGAATTTTTAGGTTTCACTCTGTTTTCTGTTATATAGATAGATGTGTTTGAAACTCTAAATCAAACACGGTTTGTGCTAGCTCCTTGAAACTTGACAAAATGAAGTAGTTCTAAGTTCTATCTCTATGGTTTGTTTCCTCTTGAAGTACCCCATGCAGAAACTGGCGAAAAACACTTTCGTTTGAAAGGGGTTGCCATGCTTCCAAAAAACTACTAGTTTGCTGAAATCTCAGCAAACATTTTTTCACCAAATCTTGATGATACTTGGTGGTAATGATCAGTTCACTAAGCCCACATGGCTGCCCAATTTTCACTCTTCTAGGTTCAAGCGTTCGTTTCCAGTTACACTTTGAATTTTTAATTTTCACTCTGTTTTCTGCTATATAGATAGATGTGTTTGAAACTCTAAATCAAACACGGTTTGTGCTAGCTCCTTGAAACTTGACAAAATGAAGTAGTTCTAAGTTCTATCTCTATGGTTTGTTTCCTCTTGAAGTACCCCATGCAGAAACTGGCGAAAAACACTTTCGTTTGAAAGGGGTTGCCATGCTTCCAAAAAACTACTAGTTTGCTGAAATCTCAGCAAACATTTTTTCACCAAATCTTGATGATACTTGGTGGTAATGATCAGTTCACTAAGGCCACTTGGATGCCCAATTTTCACTCTTCTAGGTTCAAGCGTTCGTTTCCAGTAACACTTTGAATTTTTAGGTTTCACTCTGTTTTCTGCTATATAGATAGATGTGTTTGAAACTCTAAATCAAACACGGTTTGTGCTAGCTCCTTGAAACTTGACCAAATGAAGTAGTTCTAAGTTCTATCTCTATGGTTTTTTTCCTCTTGAAGTACCCAATGCAGAGACTGGCGAAAAACACTTTCGTTTTAAAGGGGTTGCCAAGCTTCGAAAAAACTACTAGTTTGCTGAAATCTCAGCAAACATTTTTTCACCAAATCTTCATGATACTTGGTGGTAATGATCAGTTCACTAATCCAACTTGGCTGCCCAAATTTTATTCTTCTAGGTTGAAGCTTTCGTTTCCAGTGACTGTTTGAAATTTTAGGTTTCACTCTGTTTTCTCGAACATAGATAGCTGTGTTTGGAATTCTAAATCAAACACGGTTTGTGCTAGCTCCGTGAAACTTGACAAAATGAAGTAGTTCTAAGTTCTATCTCTATGGTTTGTTTCCTCTTCAAGTACCCCATGCAGAGACTGGCGAAGAACACTTTCGTTTGAAAGGGGTTGCCAAGCTTCCAAAAAACTACTCGTTTGCTGAAATCTCAGCAAACATTTTTTCACCAAATCTTGATGATACTTGGTGGTAATGATCAGTTCACTAAGCCCACTTGGCTGCCCAATTTTCACTCTTCTAGGTTCAAGCGTTCGTTTCCAGTAACACTATGAATTTTTAGGTTTCACTCTGTTTTCTGCTATATAGATAGATGTGTTTGAAACTCTAAATCAAACACGGTTTGTGCTAGCTCCTTGAAACTTGACAAAATGAAGTAGTTCTAAGTTCTATCTCTATGGTTTGTTTCCTCTTGAAGTACCCCATGCAGAAACTGGCGAAAAACACTTTCGTTTGAAAGGGGTTGCCATGCTTCCAAAAAACTACTAGTTTGCTGAAATCTCAGCAAACATTTTTTCACCAAATCTTGATGATACTTGGTGGTAATGATCAGTTCACTAATCCCACTTGGCTGCCCAACTTTCACTCTTCTAGGTTCAAGCGTTCATTTCCAGTAACAGTTTGAATTTTTAGGTTTCAATCTGTTTTCTGCTATATAGATAGATGTGTTTGAAACTCTAAATCAAACACGGTTTGTGCTAGCTCCGTGAAACTTGACCAAATGAAGTAGTTCTAAGTTCTATCTCTATGGTTTGTTTCCTCTTGAAGCACCCCATGCAGAGACTGGCGAAGAACACTTTCGTTTGAAAGGGGTTGCCAAGCTTCCAAAAAATTACTCGTTTGCTGAAATCTCAGCAAACATTTTTTCACCAAATCTTGATGATACTTGGTGGTAATGATCAGTTCACTAAGCCCACATGGCTGCCCAATTTTCACTCTTCTAGGTTCAAGCGTTCGTTTCCAGTAACACTTTGAATTTTTAATTTTCACTCTGTTTTCTGCTATATAGATAGATGTGTTTGAAACTCTAAATCAAACACGGTTTGTGCTAGCTCCTTGAAACTTGACAAAATGAAGTAGTTCTAAGTTCTATCTCTATGGTTTGTTTCCTCTTGAAGTACCCCATGCAGAAACTGGCGAAAAACACTTTCGTTTGAAAGGGGTTGCCATGCTTCCAAAAAACTACTAGTTTGCTGAAATCTCAGCAAACATTTTTTCACCAAATCTTGATGATACTTGGTGGTAATGATCAGTTCACTAAGGCCACTTGGATGCCCAATTTTCACTCTTCTAGGTTCAAGCGTTCGTTTCCAGTAACACTTTGAATTTTTAGGTTTCACTCTGTTTTCTGCTATATAGATAGATGTGTTTGAAACTCTAAATCAAACACGGTTTGTGCTAGCTCCTTGAAACTTGACCAAATGAAGTAGTTCTAAGTTCTATCTCTATGGTTTTTTTCCTCTTGAAGTACCCAATGCAGAGACTGGCGAAAAACACTTTCGTTTTAAAGGGGTTGCCAAGCTTCGAAAAAACTACTAGTTTGCTGAAATCTCAGCAAACATTTTTTCACCAAATCTTCATGATACTTGGTGGTAATGATCAGTTCACTAATCCAACTTGGCTGCCCAAATTTTATTCTTCTAGGTTGAAGCTTTCGTTTCCAGTGACTGTTTGAAATTTTAGGTTTCACTCTGTTTTCTCGAACATAGATAGCTGTGTTTGGAATTCTAAATCAAACACGGTTTGTGCTAGCTCCGTGAAACTTGACAAAATGAAGTAGTTCTAAGTTCTATCTCTATGGTTTGTTTCCTCTTCAAGTACCCCATGCAGAGACTGGCGAAGAACACTTTCGTTTGAAAGGGGTTGCCAAGCTTCCAAAAAACTACTCGTTTGCTGAAATCTCAGCAAACATTTTTTCACCAAATCTTGATGATACTTGGTGGTAATGATCAGTTCACTAAGCCCACTTGGCTGCCCAATTTTCACTCTTCTAGGTTCAAGCGTTCGTTTCCAGTAACACTATGAATTTTTAGGTTTCACTCTGTTTTCTGCTATATAGATAGATGTGTTTGAAACTCTAAATCAAACACGGTTTGTGCTAGCTCCTTGAAACTTGACAAAATGAAGTAGTTCTAAGTTCTATCTCTATGGTTTGTTTCCTCTTGAAGTACCCCATGCAGAAACTGGCGAAAAACACTTTCGTTTGAAAGGGGTTGCCATGCTTCCAAAAAACTACTAGTTTGCTGAAATCTCAGCAAACATTTTTTCACCAAATCTTGATGATACTTGGTGGTAATGATCAGTTCACTAATCCCACTTGGCTGCCCAACTTTCACTCTTCTAGGTTCAAGCGTTCGTTTCCAGTAACAGTTTGAATTTTTAGGTTTCACTCTGTTTTCTGCTATATAGATAGATGTGTTTGAAACTCTAAATAAAACACGGTTTGTGCTAGCTCCGTGAAACTTGACAAAATGAAGTAGTTCTAAGTTCTATCTCTATGGTTTGTTTCCTCTTGAAGCACCCCATGCAGAGACTGGCGAAGAACACTTTCGTTTGAAAGGGGTTGCCAAGCTTCCAAAAAACTACTCGTTTGCTGAAATCTCAGCAAACATTTTTTCACCAAATCTTCATGATACTTGGTGGTAATGATCAGTTCACTAATCCAACTTGGCTGCCCAAATTTTATTCTTCTAGGTTGAAGCTTTCGTTTCCAGTGACTGTTTGAAATTTTAGGTTTCACTCTGTTTTCTCGAACATAGATAGCTGTGTTTGGAATTCTAAATCAAACACGGTTTGTGCTAGCTCCGTGAAACTTGACAAAATGAAGTAGTTCTATGTTCTATCTCTATGGTTTGTTTCCTCTTCAAGTACCCCATGCAGAGACTGGCGAAGAACACTTTCGTTTGAAAGGGGTTGCCAAGCTTCCAAAAAACTACTCGTTTGCTGAAATCTCAGCAAACATTTTTTCACCAAATCTTGATGATACTTGGTGGTAATGATCAGTTCACTAAGCCCACTTGGCTGCCCAATTTTCACTCTTCTAGGTTCAAGCGTTCGTTTCCAGTAACACGATGAATTTTTAGGTTTCACTCTGTTTTCTGTTATATAGATAGATGTGTTTGAAACTCTAAATCAAACACGGTTTGTGCTAGCTCCTTGAAACTTGACAAAATGAAGTAGTTCTAAGTTCTATCTCTATGGTTTGTTTCCTCTTGAAGTACCCCATGCAGAAACTGGCGAAAAACACTTTCGTTTGAAAGGGGTTGCCATGCTTCCAAAAAACTACTAGTTTGCTGAAATCTCAGCAAACATTTTTTCACCAAATCTTGATGATACTTGGTGGTAATGATCAGTTCACTAAGCCCACATGGCTGCCCAATTTTCACTCTTCTAGGTTCAAGCGTTCGTTTCCAGTTACACTTTGAATTTTTAATTTTCACTCTGTTTTCTGCTATATAGATAGATGTGTTTGAAACTCTAAATCAAACACGGTTTGTGCTAGCTCCTTGAAACTTGACAAAATGAAGTAGTTCTAAGTTCTATCTCTATGGTTTGTTTCCTCTTGAAGTACCCCATGCAGAAACTGGCGAAAAACACTTTCGTTTGAAAGGGGTTGCCATGCTTCCAAAAAACTACTAGTTTGCTGAAATCTCAGCAAACATTTTTTCACCAAATCTTGATGATACTTGGTGGTAATGATCAGTTCACTAAGGCCACTTGGATGCCCAATTTTCACTCTTCTAGGTTCAAGCGTTCGTTTCCAGTAACACTTTGAATTTTTAGGTTTCACTCTGTTTTCTGCTATATAGATAGATGTGTTTGAAACTCTAAATCAAACACGGTTTGTGCTAGCTCCTTGAAACTTGACCAAATGAAGTAGTTCTAAGTTCTATCTCTATGGTTTTTTTCCTCTTGAAGTACCCAATGCAGAGACTGGCGAAAAACACTTTCGTTTTAAAGGGGTTGCCAAGCTTCGAAAAAACTACTAGTTTGCTGAAATCTCAGCAAACATTTTTTCACCAAATCTTCATGATACTTGGTGGTAATGATCAGTTCACTAATCCAACTTGGCTGCCCAAATTTTATTCTTCTAGGTTGAAGCTTTCGTTTCCAGTGACTGTTTGAAATTTTAGGTTTCACTCTGTTTTCTCGAACATAGATAGCTGTGTTTGGAATTCTAAATCAAACACGGTTTGTGCTAGCTCCGTGAAACTTGACAAAATGAAGTAGTTCTAAGTTCTATCTCTATGGTTTGTTTCCTCTTCAAGTACCCCATGCAGAGACTGGCGAAGAACACTTTCGTTTGAAAGGGGTTGCCAAGCTTCCAAAAAACTACTCGTTTGCTGAAATCTCAGCAAACATTTTTTCACCAAATCTTGATGATACTTGGTGGTAATGATCAGTTCACTAAGCCCACTTGGCTGCCCAATTTTCACTCTTCTAGGTTCAAGCGTTCGTTTCCAGTAACACTATGAATTTTTAGGTTTCACTCTGTTTTCTGCTATATAGATAGATGTGTTTGAAACTCTAAATCAAACACGGTTTGTGCTAGCTCCTTGAAACTTGACAAAATGAAGTAGTTCTAAGTTCTATCTCTATGGTTTGTTTCCTCTTGAAGTACCCCATGCAGAAACTGGCGAAAAACACTTTCGTTTGAAAGGGGTTGCCATGCTTCCAAAAAACTACTAGTTTGCTGAAATCTCAGCAAACATTTTTTCACCAAATCTTGATGATACTTGGTGGTAATGATCAGTTCACTAATCCCACTTGGCTGCCCAACTTTCACTCTTCTAGGTTCAAGCGTTCATTTCCAGTAACAGTTTGAATTTTTAGGTTTCAATCTGTTTTCTGCTATATAGATAGATGTGTTTGAAACTCTAAATCAAACACGGTTTGTGCTAGCTCCGTGAAACTTGACCAAATGAAGTAGTTCTAAGTTCTATCTCTATGGTTTGTTTCCTCTTGAAGCACCCCATGCAGAGACTGGCGAAGAACACTTTCGTTTGAAAGGGGTTGCCAAGCTTCCAAAAAATTACTCGTTTGCTGAAATCTCAGCAAACATTTTTTCACCAAATCTTGATGATACTTGGTGGTAATGATCAGTTCACTAAGCCCACATGGCTGCCCAATTTTCACTCTTCTAGGTTCAAGCGTTCGTTTCCAGTAACACTTTGAATTTTTAATTTTCACTCTGTTTTCTGCTATATAGATAGATGTGTTTGAAACTCTAAATCAAACACGGTTTGTGCTAGCTCCTTGAAACTTGACAAAATGAAGTAGTTCTAAGTTCTATCTCTATGGTTTGTTTCCTCTTGAAGTACCCCATGCAGAAACTGGCGAAAAACACTTTCGTTTGAAAGGGGTTGCCATGCTTCCAAAAAACTACTAGTTTGCTGAAATCTCAGCAAACATTTTTTCACCAAATCTTGATGATACTTGGTGGTAATGATCAGTTCACTAATCCCACTTGGCTGCCCAATTTTCACTCTTCTAGGTTCAAGCGTTCGTTTCCAGTAACAGTTTGAATTTTTAGGTTTCACTCTGTTTTCTGCTATATAGATAGATGTGTTTGAAACTCTAAATCAAACACGGTTTGTGCTAGCTCCTTGAAACTTGACCAAATGAAGTAGTTCTAAGTTCTATCTCTATGGTTTTTTTCCTCTTGAAGTACCCCATGCAGAGACTGGCGAAAAACACTTTCGTTTTAAAGGGGTTGCCAAGCTTCGAAAAAACTACTAGTTTGCTGAAATCTCAGCAAACATTTTTTCACCAAATCTTCATGATACTTGGTGGTAATGATCAGTTCACTAATCCCACTTGGCTGCCCAAATTTTATTCTTCTAGGTTGAAGCTTTCGTTTCCAGTGACTGTTTGAAATTTTAGGTTTCACTCTGTTTTCTCGAACATAGATAGCTGTGTTTGGAATTCTAAATCAAACACGGTTTGTGCTAGCTCCGTGAAAATTGACAAAATGAAGTAGTTCTATGTTCTATCTCTATGGTTTGTTTCCTCTTCAAGTACCCCATGCAGAGACTGGCGAAGAACACTTTCGTTTGAAAGGGGTTGCCAAGCTTCCAAAAAACTACTCGTTTGCTGAAATCTCAGCAAACATTTTTTCACCAAATCTTGATGATACTTGGTGGTAATGATCAGTTCACTAAGCCCACATGGCTGCCCAATTTTCACTCTTCTAGGTTCAAGCGTTCGTTTCCAGTAACACTTTGAATTTTTAATTTTCACTCTGTTTTCTGCTATATAGATAGATGTGTTTGAAACTCTAAATCAAACACGGTTTGTGCTAGCTCCTTGAAACTTGACAAAATGAAGTAGTTCTAAGTTCTATCTCTATGGTTTGTTTCCTCTTGAAGTACCCCATGCAGAAACTGGCGAAAAACACTTTCGTTTGAAAGGGGTTGCCATGCTTCCAAAAAACTACTAGTTTGCTGAAATCTCAGCAAACATTTTTTCACCAAATCTTGATGATACTTGGTGGTAATGATCAGTTCACTAATCCCACTTGGCTGCCCAACTTTCACTCTTCTAGGTTCAAGCGTTCGTTTCCAGTAACAGTTTGAATTTTTAGGTTTCACTCTGTTTTCTGCTATATAGATAGATGTGTTTGAAACTCTAAATCAAACACGGTTTGTGCTAGCTCCGTGAAACTTGACAAAATGAAGTAGTTCTAAGTTCTATCTCTATGGTTTGTTTCCTCTTGAAGTACCCCATGCAGAGACTGGCAAAGAACACTTTCGTTTGAAAGGGGTTGCCAAGCTTCCAAAAAACTACTAGTTTGCTGAAATCTCAGCAAACATTTTTTCACAAAATCTTCATGATACTTGGTGGTAATGATCAGTTCACTAATCCCACTTGGCTGCCCAAATTTTATTCTTCTAGGTTGAAGCTTTCGTTTCCAGTGACTGTTTGAAGTTTTAGGTTTCACTCTGTTTTCTCGAACATAGATAGCTGTGTTTGCAATTCTAAATCAAACACGGTTTGTGCTAGCTCCGTGAAACTTGACAAAATGAAGTAGTTCTATGTTCTATCTCTATGGTTTGTTTCCTCTTCAAGTACCCCATGCAGAGACTGGCGAAGAACACTTTCGTTTGAAAGGGGTTGCCAAGCTTCCAAAAAACTACTCGTTTGCTGAAATCTCAGCAAACATTTTTTCACCAAATCTTGATGATACTTGGTGGTAATGATCAGTTCACTAAGCCCACTTGGCTGCCCAATTTTCACTCTTCTAGGTTCAAGCGTTCGTTTCCAGTAACACTTTGAATTTTTAGGTTTCACTCTGTTTTCTGCTATATAGATAGATGTGTTTGAAACTCTAAATCAAACACGGTTTGTGCTAGCTCCTTGAAACTTGACCAAATGAAGTAGTTCTAAGTTGTATCTCTATGGTTTGTTTCCTCCTGAAGTACCCCATGCAGAGACTGGCGAAAAACACTTTCGTTTTAAAGGGGTTGCCAAGCTTCCAAAAAACTACTCGTTTGCTGAAATCTCAGCAAACATTTTTTCACCAAATCTTGATGATACTGGGTGGTAATGATCAGTTCACTAATCCCACTTGGCTTCCCAACTTTCAATCTTCTAGGTTCAAGCGTTCGTTTCCAGTAACAGTTTGAAATTTTAGGTTTCACTCTGTTTTCTGCTATATAGATAGATGTGTTTGAAACTCTAAATCAAACACGCTTTGTGCTAGCTCCGTGAAACTTGACAAAATGAAGTAGTTCTAAGTTCTATCTCTATGGTTTGTTTCCTCTTGAAGTACCCCATGCAGAGACTGGCAAAGAACACTTTCGTTGGAAAAGGGTTGCCAAGCTTCCAAAAAACTACTAGTTTGCTGAAATCTCAGCAAACATTTTTTCACCAAATCTTGATGATACTTGGTGGTAATGATCAGTTCACTAAGCCCACTTGGCTGCCCAATTTTCACTCTTCTAGGTTCAAGCGTTCGTTTCCAGTAACACTATGAATTTTTAGGTTTCACTCTGTTTTCTGCTATATAGATAGATGTGTTTGAAACTCTAAATCAAACACGGTTTGTGCTAGCTCCTTGAAACTTGACCAAATCAAGTAGTTCTAAGTTCTATCTCTATGGTTTTTTTCCTCTTGAAGTACCCCATGCAGAGACTGGCGAAAAACACTTTCGTTTTAAAGGGGTTGCCAAGCTTCGAAAAAACTACTAGTTTGCTGAAATCTCAGCAAACATTTTTTCACCAAATCTTGATGATACTTGGTGGTAATGATCAGTTCACTAATCCCACTTGGCTGCCCAAATTTTATTCTTCTAGGTTGAAGCTTTCGTTTCCAGTGACTGTTTGAAATTTTAGGTTTCACTCTGTTTTCTCGAACATAGATAGCTGTGTTTGGAATTCTAAATCAAACACGGTTTGTGCTAGCTCCGTGAAACTTGACAAAATGAAGTAGTTCTAAGTTCTATCTCTATGGTTTGTTTCCTCTTCAAGTACCCCATGCAGAGACTGGCGAAGAACACTTTCGTTTGAAAGGGGTTGCCAAGCTTCCAAAAAACTACTCGTTTGCTGAAATCTCAGCAAACATTTTTTCACCAAATCTTGATGATACTTGGTGGTAATGATCAGTTCACTAAGCCCACTTGGCTGCCCAATTTTCACTCTTCTAGGTTCAAGCGTTCGTTTCCAGTAACAGTTTGAATTTTTAGGTTTCACTCTGTTTTCTGCTATATAGATAGATGTGTTTGAAACTCTAAATCAAACACGGTTTGTGCTAGCTCCTTGAAACTTGACAAAATGAAGTAGTTCTAAGTTCTATCTCTATGGTTTGTTTCCTCTTGAAGTACCCCATGCAGAACCTGGCGAAAAACACTTTCGTTTGAAAGTTGTTGCCATGCTTCCAAAAAACTACTAGTTTGCTGAAATCTCAGCAAACATTTTTTCACCAAATCTTGATGATACTTGGTGGTAATGATCAGTTCACTAATCCCACTTGGCTGCCTAACTTTCACTCTTCTAGGTTCAAGCGTTCGTTTCCAGTAACAGTTTGAATTTTTAGGTTTCACTCTGTTTTCTGCTATATAGATAGATGTGTTTGAAACTCTAAATCAAACACGGTTTGTGCTAGCTTCGTGAAACTTGACAAAATGAAGTAGTTCTAAGTTCTATCTCTATGGTTTGTTTCCTCTTGAAGCACCCCATGCAGAGACTGGCGAAGAAAACTTTCGTTTGAAAGGGGTTGCCAAGCTTCCAAAAAACAACTCGTTTGCTGAAATCTCAGCAAACATTTTTTCACCAAATCTTGATGATACTTGGTGGTAATGATCAGTTCACTAAGCCCACATGGCTGCCCAATTTTCACTCTTCTAGGTTCAAGCGTTCGTTTCCAGTAACACTTTGAATTTTTAATTTTCACTCTGTTTTCTGCTATATAGATAGATGTGTTTGAAACTCTAAATCAAACACGGTTTGTGCTAGCTCCTTGAAACTTGACAAAATGAAGTAGTTCTAAGTTCTATCTCTATGGTTTGTTTCCTCTTGAAGTACCCCATGCAGAAACTGGCAAAAAACACTTTCGTTTGAAAGGGGTTGCCATGCTTCCAAAAAACTACTAGTTTGCTGAAATCTCAGCAAACATTTTTTCACCAAATCTTGATGATACTTGGTGGTAATGATCAGTTCACTAATCCCACTTGGCTGCCCAACTTTCACTCTTCTAGGTTCAAGCGTTCGTTTCCAGTAACAGTTTGAATTTTTAGGTTTCACTCTGTTTTCTGCTATATAGATAGATGTGTTTGAAACTCTAAATCAAACACGGTTTGTGCTAGCTCCGTGAAACTTGACAAAATGAAGTAGTTCTAAGTTCTATCTCTATGGTTTGTTTCCTCTTGAAGTACCCCATGCAGAGACTGGCAAAGAACACTTTCGTTTGAAAGGGGTTGCCAAGCTTCCAAAAAACTACTAGTTTGCTGAAATCTCAGCAAACATTTTTTCACCAAATCTTGATGATACTTGGTGGTAATGATCAGTTCACTAATCCCACTTGGCTGCCCAAATTTTATTCTTCTAGGTTGAAGCTTTCGTTTCCAGTGACTGTTTGAAATTTTAGGTTTCACTCTGTTTTCTCGAACATAGATAGCTGTGTTTGGAATTCTAAATCAAACACGGTTTGTGCTAGCTCCGTGAAACTTGACAAAATGAAGTAGTTCTAAGTTCTATCTCTATGGTTTGTTTCCTCTTCAAGTACCCCATGCAGAGACTGGCGAAGAACACTTTCGTTTGAAAGGGGTTGCCAAGCTTCCAAAAAACTACTCGTTTGCTGAAATCTCAGCAAACATTTTTTCACCAAATCTTGATGATACTTGGTGGTAATGATCAGTTCACTAAGCCCACTTGGCTGCCCAATTTTCACTCTTCTAGGTTCAAGCGTTCGTTTCCAGTAACAGTTTGAATTTTTAGGTTTCACTCTGTTTTCTGCTATATAGATAGATGTGTTTGAAACTCTAAATCAAACACGGTTTGTGCTAGCTCCGTGAAACTTGACAAAATGAAGTAGTTCTAAGTTCTTTCTCTATGGTTTGTTTCCTCTTGAAGTACCCCATGCAGAGACTGGCAAAGAACACTTTCGTTTGAAAGGGGTTGCCAAGCTTCCAAAAAACTACTCGTTTGCTGAAATCTCAGCAAACATTTTTTCACCAAATCTTGATGATACTTGGTGGTAATGATCAGTTCACTAAGCCCACTTGGCTGCCCAATTTTCACTCTTCTAGGTTCAAGCGTTCGTTTCCAGTAACACTTTGAATTTTTGGGTTTCACTCTGTTTTCTGCTATATAGATAGATGTGTTTGAAACTCTAAATCAAACACGGTTTGTGCTAGCTCCTTGAAACTTGACAAAATGAAGTAGTTCTAAGTTCTATCTCTATGGTTTGTTTCCTCTTGAAGTACCCCATGCAGAACCTGGCGAAAAACACTTTCGTTTGAAAGGGGTTGCCATGCTTCCAAAAAACTACTAGTTTGCTGAAATCTCAGCAAACATTTTTTCACCAAATCTTGATGATACTTGGTGGTAATGATCAGTTCACTAATCCCACTTGGCTGCCCAACTTTCACTCTTCTAGATTCAAGCGTTCGTTTCCAGTAACAGTTTGAATTTTTAGGTTTCACTCTGTTTTCTGCTATATAGATAGATGTGTTTGAAACTCTAAATCAAACACGGTTTGTGCTAGCTCCGTGAAACTTGACAAAATGAAGTAGTTCTAAGTTCTATCTCTATGGTTTGTTTCCTCTTGAAGCACCCCATGCAGAGACTGGCGAAGAACACTTTCGTTTGAAAGGGGTTGCCAAGCTTCCAAAAAACTACTCGTTTGCTGAAATCTCAGCAAACATTTTTTCACCAAATCTTGATGATACTTGGTGGTAATGATCAGTTCACTAAGCCCACTTGGCTGCCCAATTTTCACTCTTCTAGGTTCAAGCGTTCGTTTCCAGTAACACTTTGAATTTTTAGGTTTCACTCTGTTTTCTGCTATATAGATAGATGTGTTTGAAACTCTAAATCAAACACGGTTTGTGCTAGCTCCTTGAAACTTGACAAAATGAAGTAGTTCTAAGTTCTATCTCTATGGTTTGTTTCCTCTTGAAGTACCCCATGCAGAAACTGGCGAAAAACACTTTCGTTTGAAAGGGGTTGCCATGCTTCCAAAAAACTACTAGTTTGCTGAAATCTCAGCAAACATTTTTTCACCAAATCTTGATGATACTTGGTGGTAATGATCAGTTCACTAATCCCACTTGGCTGCCCAACTTTCACTCTTCTAGGTTCAAGCGTTCGTTTCCAGTAACAGTTTGAATTTTTAGGTTTCACTCTGTTTTCTGCTATATAGATAGATGTGTTTGAACCTCTAAATCAAACACGGTTTGTGCTAGCTCGTGAAACTTGACAAAATGAAGTAGTTCTAAGTTCTATCTCTATGGTTTGTTTCCTCTTGAAGTACCCCATGCAGAGACTGGCAAAGAACACTTTCGTTTGAAAGGGGTTGCCAAGCTTCCAAAAAACTACTAGTTTGCTGAAATCTCAGCAAACATTTTTTCACAAAATCTTCATGATACTTGGTGGTAATGATCAGTTCACTAAGCCCACTTGGCTGCCCAATTTTCACTCTTCTAGGTTCAAGCGTTCGTTTCCAGTAACACTTTGAATTTTTAGGTTTCACTCTGTTTTCTGCTATATAGATAGATGTGTTTGAAACTCTAAATCAAACACGGTTTGTGCTAGCTCCTTGAAACTTGACCAAATGAAGTAGTTCTAAGTTCTATCTCTATGGTTTTTTTCCTCTTGAAGTACCCCATGCAGAGACTGGCGAAAAACACTTTCGTTTTAAAGGGGTTGCCAAGCTTCCAAAAAACTACTAGTTTGCTGAAATCTCAGCAAACATTTTTTCACCAAACCTTGATGATACTTGGTGGTAATGATCAGTTCACTAATCCCACTTGGCTGCCCAAATTTTATTCTTCTAGGTTGAAGATTTCGTTTCCAGTGACTGTTTGAAATTTTAGGTTTCACTCTGTTTTCTCGAACATAGATAGCTGTGTTTGGAATTCTAAATCAAACACGGTTTGTGCTAGCTCCGTGAAACTTGACAAAATGAAGTAGTTCTAAGTTCTATCTCTATGGTTTGTTTCCTCTTGAAGTACCCCATGCAGAGACTGGCGAAGAACACTTTCGTTTGAAAGGGGTTGCCAAGCTTCCAAAAAACTACTCGTTTGCTGAAATCTCAGCAAACATTTTTTCACCAAATCTTGATGATACTTGGTGGTAATGATCAGTTCACTAAGCCCACTTGGCTGCCCAATTTTCACTCTTCTAGGTTCAAGCGTTCGTTTCCAGTAACAGTTTGAATTTTTAGGTTTCACTCTGTTTTCTGCTATATAGATAGATGTGTTTGAAACTCTAAATCAAACACGGTTTGTGCTAGCTCCTTGAAACTTGACAAAATGAAGTAGTTCTAAGTTCTATCTCTATGGTTTGTTTCCTCTTGAAGTACCCCATGCAGAACCTGGCGAAAAACACTTTCGTTTGAAAGGGGTTGCCATGCTTCCAAAAAACTACTAGTTTGCTGAAATCTCAGCAAACATTTTTTCACCAAATCTTGATGATACTTGGTGGTAATGATCAGTTCACTAATCCCACTTGGCTGCCCAACTTTCACTCTTCTAGGTTCAAGCGTTCGTTTCCAGTAACAGTTTGAATTTTTAGGTTTCACTCTGTTTTCTGCTATATAGATAGATGTGTTTGAAACTCTAAATCAAACACGGTTTGTGCTAGCTCCGTGAAACTTGACAAAATGAAGTAGTTCTAAGTTCTATCTCTATGGTTTGTTTCCTCTTGAAGCACCCCATGCAGAGACTGGCGAAGAACACTTTCGTTTGAAAGGGGTTGCCAAGCTTCCAAAAAACTACTCGTTTGCTGAAATCTCAGCAAACATTTTTTCACCAAATCTTGATGATACTTGGTGGTAATGATCAGTTCACTAAGCCCACTTGGCTGCCCAATTTTCACTCTTCTAGGTTCAAGCGTTCGTTTCCAGTAACACTTTGAATTTTTAGGTTTCACTCTGTTTTCTGCTATATAGATAGATGTGTTTGAAACTCTAAATCAAACACGGTTTGTGCTAGCTCCTTGAAACTTGACCAAATGAAGTAGTTCTAAGTTCTATCTCTATGGTTTGTTTCCTCTTGAAGTACCCCATGCAGAGACTGGCGAAAAACACTTTCGTTTTAAAGGGGTTGCCAAGCTTCCAAAAAACTACTAGTTTGCTGAAATCTCAGCAAACATTTTTTCACCAAATCTTGATGATACTTGGTGGTAATGATCAGTTCACTAATCCCACTTGGCTGCCCAACTTTCAATCTTCTAGGTTCAAGCGTTCGTTTCCAGTAACAGTTTGAATTTTTAGGTTACACTCTGTTTTCTGCTATATAGATAGATGTGTTTGAAACTCTAAATCAAACACGGTTTGTGCTACCTCCGTGAAACTTGACAAAATGAAGTAGTTCTAAGTTCTATCTCTATGGTTTGTTTCCTCTTGAAGTACCCCATGCAGAGACTGGCGAAGAACACTTTCGTTTGAAAGGGGTTGAAAGCTTCCAAAAAACTACTAGTTATGCTGAAATCTCAGCAAACATTTTTTCACCAAATCTTGATGATACTTGGTGGTAATGATCAGTTCACTAATCCCACTTGGCTGCCCAACTTTCAATCTTCTAGGTTCAAGCGTTCGTTTCCAGTAACAGTTTGAATTTTTAGGTTTCACTCTGTTTTCTGCTATATAGATAGATGTGTTTGAAACTCTAAATCAAACACGGTTTGTGCTAGCTCCGTGAAACTTGACCAAATGAAGTAGTTCTAAGTTCTATCTCTATGGGTTGTTTCCTCCTGAAGTACCCCATGCAGAGACTGGCGAAAAACACTTTCGTTTTAAAGGGGTTGCCAAGCTTCGAAAAAACTACTAGTTTGCTGAAATCTCAGCAAACATTTTTTCACCAAATCTTGATGATACTTGGTGGTAATGATCAGTTCACTAATCCCACTTGGCTGCCCAACTTTCAATCTTCTAGGTTCAAGCGTTCGTTTCCAGTAACAGTTTGAATTTTTAGGTTTCACTCTGTTTTCTGCTATATAGATAGATGTGTTTGAAACTCTAAATCAAACACGGTTTGTGCTAGCTCCGTGAAACTTGACAAAATGAAGTAGTTCTAAGTTCTATCTCTATGGTTTGTTTCCTCTTGAAGTACCCCATGCAGAGACTGGCGAAGAACACTTTCGTTTGAAAGGGGTTGCCGAGCTTCCAAAAAACTACTAGTTTGCTGAAATCTCAGCAAACATTTTTTCACCAAATCTTGATGATACTTGGTGGTAATGATCAGTTCACTAATCCCACTTGGCTGCCCAATTTTCACTCTTCTAGGTTCAAGCGTTCGTTTCCAGTAACACTTTGAATTTTTAGGTTTCACTCTGTTTTCTGTATATAGATAGATGTGTTTGAAACTCTAAATCAAACACGATTTGTGCTAGCTCCGTGAAACTTGACAAAATGAAGTAGTTCTAAGTTCTATCTCTATGGTTTGTTTCCTCTTGAAGTACCCCATGCAGAGACTGGCGAAAAACACTTTCGTTTGAAAGGGGTTGCCAAGCTTCCAAAAAACTACTCGTTTGCTGAAATCTCAGCAAACATTTTTTCACCAAATCTTGATGATACTTGGTGGTAATGATCAGTTCACTAAGCCCACTTGGCTGCCCAATTTTCACTCTTCTAGGTTCAAGCGTTCGTTTCCAGTAACACTTTGAATTTTTAGGTTTCACTCTGTTTTCTGCTATATAGATAGATGTGTTTGAAACTCTAAATCAAACACGGTTTGTGCTAGCTCCTTGAAACTTGACCAAATGAAGTAGTTCTAAGTTCTATCTCTATGGTTTGTTTCCTCCTGAAGTACACCATGCAGAGACTGGCGAAAAACACTTTTGTTTTAAAGGGGTTGCCAAGCTTCGAAAAAACTACTAGTTTGCTGAAATCTCAGCAAACATTTTTTCACCAAATCTTGATGATACTTGGTGGTAATGATCAGTTCACTAATCCCACTTGGCTGCCCAACTTTCAATCTTCTAGGTTCAAGCGTTCGTTTCCAGTAACAGTTTGAATTTTTAGGTTTCACTCTGTTTTCTGCTATATAGATAGATGTGTTTGAAACTCTAAATCAAACACGGTTTGTGCTAGCTCCGTGAAACTTGACAAAATGAAGTAGTTCTAAGTTCTATCTCTATGGTTTGTTTCCTCTTGAAGTACCCCATGCAGAGACTGGCGAAGAACACTTTCGTTTGAAAGGGGTTGCCAAGCTTCCAAAAAACTACTAGTTTGTTGAAATCTCAGCAAACATTTTTTCACCAAATCTTGATGATACTTGGTGGTAATGATCAGTTCACTAATCCCACTTGGCTGCCCAACTTTCACTCTTCTAGGTTCAAGCGTTCGTTTCCAGTAACAGTTTGAATTTTTAGGTTTCACTCTGTTTTCTGCTATATAGATAGATGTGTTTGAAACTCTAAATCAAACACGGTTTGTGCTAGCTCCGTGAAACTTGACAAAATGAAGTAGTTCTAAGTTCTTTCTCTATGGTTTGTTTCCTCTTGAAGTACCCCATGCAGAGACTGGCAAAGAACACTTTCGTTTGAAAGGGGTTGCCAAGCTTCCAAAAAACTACTCGTTTGCTGAAATCTCAGCAAACATTTTTTCACCAAATCTTGATGATACTTGGTGGTAATGATCAGTTCACTAAGCCCACTTGGCTGCCCAATTTTCACTCTTCTAGGTTCAAGCGTTCGTTTCCAGTAACACTTTGAATTTTTGGGTTTCACTCTGTTTTCTGCTATATAGATAGATGTGTTTGAAACTCTAAATCAAACACGGTTTGTGCTAGCTCCTTGAAACTTGACAAAATGAAGTAGTTCTAAGTTCTATCTCTATGGTTTGTTTCCTCCTGAAGTACCCCATCCAGAGACTGGCGAAGAACACTTTCATTTTAAAGGGGTTGCCAAGCTTCCAAAAAACTACTCGTTTGCTGAAATCTCAGCAAACATTTTTTCACCAAATCTTGATGATACTTGGTGGTAATGATCAGTTCACTAATCCCACTTGGCTGCCCAACTTTCAATCTTCTAGGTTCAAGCGTTCGTTTCCAGTAACAGTTTGAATTTTTAGGTTTCACTCTGTTTTCTGCTATATAGATAGATGTGTTTGAAACTCTAAATCAAACACGGTTTGTGCTAGCTCCGTGAAACTTGACAAAATGAAGTAGTTCTAAGTTCTATCTCTATGGTTTGTTTCCTCTTGAAGTACCCCATGCAGAGACTGGCGAAGAACACTTTCGTTTGAAAGGGGTTGCCAAGCTTCCAAAAAACTACTAGTTTGTTGAAATCTCAGCAAACATTTTTTCACCAAATCTTGATGATACTTGGTGGTAATGATCAGTTCACTAATCCCACTTGGCTGCCCAACTTTCACTCTTCTAGGTTCAAGCGTTCGTTTCCAGTAACAGTTTGAATTTTTAGGTTTCACTCTGTTTTCTGCTATATAGATAGATGTGTTTGAAACTCTAAATCAAACACGGTTTGTGCTAGCTCCGTGAAACTTGACAAAATGAAGTAGTTCTAAGTTCTTTCTCTATGGTTTGTTTCCTCTTGAAGTACCCCATGCAGAGACTGGCAAAGAACACTTTCGTTTGAAAGGGGTTGCCAAGCTTCCAAAAAACTACTCGTTTGCTGAAATCTCAGCAAACATTTTTTCACCAAATCTTGATGATACTTGGTGGTAATGATCAGTTCACTAAGCCCACTTGGCTGCCCAATTTTCACTCTTCTAGGTTCAAGCGTTCGTTTCCAGTAACACTTTGAATTTTTGGGTTTCACTCTGTTTTCTGCTATATAGATAGATGTGTTTGAAACTCTAAATCAAACACGGTTTGTGCTAGCTCCTTGAAACTTGACAAAATGAAGTAGTTCTAAGTTCTATCTCTATGGTTTGTTTCCTCCTGAAGTACCCCATCCAGAGACTGGCGAAGAACACTTTCATTTTAAAGGGGTTGCCAAGCTTCCAAAAACTACTCGTTTGCTGAAATCTCAGCAACCATTTTTTCACCAAATCTTGATGATACTTGGTGGTAATGATCAGTTCACTAATCCCACTTGGCTGCCCAACTTTCAATCTTCTAGGTTCAAGCGTTCGTTTCCAGTAACAGTTTGAATTTTTAGGTTTCACTCTGTTTTCTGCTATATAGATAGATGTGTTTGAAACTCTAAATCAAACACGGTTTGTGCTAGCTCCGTGAAACTTGACAAAATGAAGTAGTTCTAAGTTCTATCTCTATGGTTTGTTTCCTCTTGAAGTACCCCATGCAGAGACTGGCAAAGAAAACTTTCGTTTGAAAGGGGTTGCCAAGCTTCCAAAAAACTACTAGTTTGCTGAAATCTCAGCAACCATTTTTTCACCAAATCTTGATGATACTTGGTGGTAATGATCAGTTCACTAAGCCCACTTGGCTGCCCAACTTTCACTCTTCTAGGTTCAAGCGTTCGTTTCCAGTAACACTTTGAATTTTTAGGTTTCACTCTGTTTTCTGCTATATAGATAGATGTGTTTGAAACTCTAAATCAAACACGGTTTGTGCTAGCTCCTTGAAACTTGACAAAATGAAGTAGTTCTAAGTTCTATCTCTATGGTTTGTTTCCTCCTGAAGTACCCCATGCAGAGACTGGCGAAAAACACTTTCGTTTTAAAGGGGTTGCCAAGCTTCCAAAAAACTACTAGTTTGCTGAAATCTCAGCAAACATTTTTTCACCAAATCTTGATGATACTTGGTGGTAATGATCAGTTCACTAATCCCACTTGGCTGCCCAACTTTCAATCTTCTAGGTTTAAGCGTTCGTTTCCAGTAACAGTTTGAATTTTTAGGTTTCACTCTGTTTTCTGCTATATAGATAGATGTGTTTGAAACTCTAAATCAAACACGGTTTGTGCTACCTCCGTGAAACTTGACAAAATGAAGTAGTTCTAAGTCTATCTCTATGGTTTGTTTCCCCTTGAAGTACCCCATGCAGAGACTGGCGAAGAACACTTTCGTTTGAAAGGGGTTGCCAAGCTTCCAAAAAACTACTCGTTTGCTGAAATCTCAGCAAACATTTTTTCACCAAATCTTGATGATACTTGGTGGTAATGATCAGTTCACTAAGCCACTTGGCTTCCCAATTTTCACTCTTCTATGTTCAAGCGTTCGTTTCCAGTAACACTTTGAATTTTTAGGTTTCACTCTGTTTTTCTGCTATATAGATAGATGTGTTTGAAACTCTAAATCAAACACGGTTTTGTGCTAGCTCCTGAAACTTGACCAAATGAAGTAGTTCTAAGTTCTATCTCTATGGTTTGTTTCCTCTTGAAGTACCCCATGCAGAGACTGGCGAAAACACTTCGTTTTAAAGGGGTTGCCAAGCTTCCAAAAAACTACTAGTTTGCTGAAATCTCAGCAAACATATTTTCACCAAATCTTGATGATACTTGGTGGTAATGATCAGTTCACTAATCCCACTTGGCTGCCCAACTTTCACTCTTCTAGGTTCAAGCGTCGTTTCCAGTAACAGTTTGAATTTTTAGGTTTCACTCTGTTTTCTGCTATATAGATAGATGTGTTTGAAACTCTAAATCAAACACGGTTTGTGCTAGCTCCGTGAAACTTGACCAAATGAAGTAGTTCTAAGTTCTATCTCTATGGTTTGTTTCCTCCTGAAGTACCCCATGCAGAGACTGGCGAAAAAACACTTTCGTTTGAAAGGGTTGCCAAGCTTCCAAAAAACTACTAGTTTGCTGAAATCTCAGCAAACATTTTTTCACCAAATCTTGATGATACTTGGTGGTAATGATCAGTTCACTAATCCCACTTGGCTGCCCAACTTTCAATCTTCTAGGTTCAAGCGTTCGTTTCCAGTAACAGTTTGAATTTTTAGGTTTCACTCTGTTTCTGCTATATAGATAGATGTGTTTGAAACTCTAAATCAAACACGGTTGTGCTAGCTCCTTGAAACTTGACAAAATGAAGTAGTTCTAAGTTCTATCTCTATGGTTTGTTTCTCTGAAGTACCCCATGCAGAACTGCGAAAAACACTTTCGTTTGAAAGGGGTTGCCAAGCTTCCAAAAAACTACTAGTTTGCTGAAATCTCAGCAAACATTTTTTCACCAAATCTTGATGATACTTGGTGGTAATGATAAGTTCACTAATCCCACTTGGCTGCCCAACTTTCAATCTTCTAGGTTCAAGCGTTCGTTTCCAGTAACACTTTGAATTTTTAGGTTTCACTCTGTTTTCTGCTATATAGATAGATGTGTTTGAAACTCTAAATCAAACACGGTTTGTGCTAGCTCCTTGAAACTTGACCAAATGAAGTAGTTCTAAGTTCTATCTCTATGGTTTGTTTCCTCCTGAAGTACCCCATGCAGAGACTGGCGAAAAACACTTTCGTTTTAAAGGGGTTGCCAAGCTCCAAAAAACTACTAGTTTGCTGAAATCTCAGCAAACATTTTTTCACCAAATCTTGATGATACTTGGTGGTAATGATCAGTTCACTAATCCCACTTGGCTGCCCAACTTCAATCTTCTAGGTTCAAGCGTTCGTTTCCAGTAACAGTTTGAATTTTTAGGTTTCACTCTGTTTTCTGCTATATAGATAGATGTGTTTGAAACTCTAATCAAACATGGTTTGTGCTACCTCTGTGAAACTTGACAAAATGAAGTAGTTCTAAGTTCTATCTTTATGGTTTGTTTCCCCTTGAAGTACCCCATGCAGAGACTGGCGAAGAACACTTTCGTTTGAAAGGGGTTGCCAAGCTTCCAAAAAACTACTAGTTTGCTGAAATCTCAGCAAACATTTTTTCACCAAATCTTGATGATACTTGGTGGTAATGATCAGTTCACTAATCCCACTTGGCTGCCCACCTTTCACTCTTCTAGGTTCAAGCGTTCCTTTCCAGTAACAGTTTGAATTTTTAGTTTCACTCTGTTTTCTGCTATATAGATAGATGTGTTTGAAACTCTAAATCAAACACGGTTTGTGCTAGCTGCGTGAAACTTGACAAAATGAAGTAGTTCTAAGTTCTATCTCTATGGTGTGTTTCCTCTTGAAGTACCCCATGCAGAGACTGGCGAAGAACACTTTCGTTTGAAAGGGGTTGCCAAGCTTCCAAAAAACTACTAGTTTGCTGAAATCTCAGCAACCATTTTTTCACCAAATCTTGATGATACTTGGTGGTAATGATAAGTTCACTAATCCCACTTGGCTGCCCAACTTTCAATCTTCTAGGTTCAAGCGTTCGTTTCCAGTAACAGTTTGAATTTTAGGTTTCACTCTGTTTTCTGCTATATAGATAGATGTGTTGAAACTCTAAATCAAACACGGTTTGTGCTAGCTCCGTGAAACTTGACCAAATGAAGTAGTTCTAAGTTCTATCTCTATGGTTTGTTTCCTCTTGAAGTACCCCATGCAGAGACTGGCAAAGAACACTTTCATTTGAAAGGGGTTGCCAAGCTTCCAAAAAACTACTAGTTTGCTGAAATCTCAGCAACCATTTTTTCACCAAATCTTGATGATACTTGGTGGTAATGATCAGTTCACTAAGCCCACTTGGCTGCCCAATTTTCACTCTTCTAGGTTCAAGCGTTCGTTTCCAGTAACACTTTGAATTTTTAGGTTTCACTGTGTTTTCTGCTATATAGATAGATGTGTTTGAAACTCTAAATCAAACACGGTTTGTGCTAGCTCCATGAAACTTGACCAAATGAAGTAGTTCTAAGTTCAATCTCTATGGTTTGTTTCCTCCTGAAGTACCCCATGCAGAGACTGGCGAAAAACACTTTCGTTTTAAAGGGGTTGCCAAGCTTCAAAAAACTACTAGTTTGCTGAAATCTCAGCAAACATTTTTTCACCAAATCTTGATGATACTTGGTGGTAATGATCAGTTCACTAATCCCACTTGGCTGCCCAACTTTCAATCTTCTAGGTTCAAGCGTTCGTTTCCAGTAACAGTTTGAATTTTTAGGTTTCACTCTGTTTTCTGCTATATAGATAGATGTGTTTGAAACTCTAAATCAACACGGTTTGTGCTAGCTCCTTGAAACTTGACAAAATGAAGTAGTTCTAAGTTCTATCTCTATGGTTTGTTTCCTCCTGAAGTACCCCATGCAGAGACTGGCAAAAAACACTTTCGTTTGAAAGGGGTTGCCAAGCTTCCCAAAAAACTACTAGTTTGCTGAAATCTCAGCAAACATTTTTTCACCAAATCTTGATGATACTTGGTGGTAATGATAAGTTCACTAATCCCACTTGGCTGCCCAACTTTCAATCTTCTAGGTTCAAGCGTTCGTTTCCAGTAACACTTTGAATTTTTAGGTTTCACTCTGTTTTCTGCTATATAGATAGATGTGTTTGAAACTCTAAATCAAACACGGTTTGTGCTAGCTCCTTGAAACTTGACCAAATGAAGTAGTTCTAAGTTCTATCTCTATGGTTTGTTTCCTCCTGAAGTACCCCATGCAGAGACTGGCGAAAAACACTTTCGTTTTAAAGGGGTTGCCAAGCTTCCAAAAAACTACTAGTTTGCTGAAATCTCAGCAAACATTTTTTCACCAATCTTGATGATACTTGGTGGTAATGATCAGTTCACTAATCCCACTTGGCTGCCCAACTTTCAATCTTCTAGGTTCAAGCGTTCGTTTCCAGTAACAGTTTGAATTTTAGGTTTCACTCTGTTTTCTGCTATATAGATAGATGTGTTTGAAACTCTAAATCAAACATGGTTTGTGCTACCTCCGTGAAACTTGACAAAATGAAGTAGTTCTAAGTTCTATCTTTATGGTTTGTTTCCCCTTGAAGTACCCCATGCAGAGACTGGCGAAGAACACTTTCGTTTGAAAGGGGTTGCCAAGCTTCCAAAAAACTACTAGTTTGCTGAAATCTCAGCAAACATTTTTTCACCAAATCTTGATGATACTTGGTGGTAATGATCAGTTCACTAATCCCACTTGGCTGCCCACCTTTCACTCTTCTAGGTTCAAGCGTTCGTTTCCAGTAACAGTTTGAATTTTTAGGTTTCACTCTGTTTTCTGCTATATAGATAGATGTGTTTGAAACTCTAAATCAAACACGGTTTGTGCTAGCTGCGTGAAACTTGACAAAATGAAGTAGTTCTAAGTTCTATCTCTATGGTGTGTTTCCTCTTGAAGTACCCCATGCAGAGACTGGCGAAGAACACTTTCGTTTGAAAGGGGTTGCCAAGCTTCCAAAAAACTACTAGTTTGCTGAAATCTCAGCAACCATTTTTTCACCAAATCTTGATGATACTTGGTGGTAATGATAAGTTCACTAATCCCACTTGCTGCCCAACTTTCAATCTTCTAGGTTCAAGCGTTCGTTTCCAGTAACAGTTTGAATTTTTAGGTTTCACTCTGTTTTCTGCTATATAGATAGATGTGTTTGAAACTCTAAATCAACACGGTTTGTGCTAGCTCCGTGAAACTTGACCAAATGAAGTAGTTCTAAGTTCTATCTCTATGGTTTGTTTTCCTCTTGAAGTACCCCATGCAGAGACTGGCAAAGAACACTTTCATTTGAAAGGGGTTGCCAAGCTTCCAAAAAACTACTAGTTTGCTGAAATCTCAGCAACCATTTTTTCACCAAATCTTGATGATACTTGGTGGTAATGATCAGTTCACTAAGCCCACTTGGCTGCCCAATTTTCACTCTTCTAGGTTCAAGCGTTCGTTTCCAGTAACACTTTGAATTTTTAGGTTTCACTGTGTTTTCTGCTATATAGATAGATGTGTTTGAAACTCTAAATCAAACACGGTTTGTGCTAGCTCCATGAAACTTGACCAAATGAAGTAGTTCTAAGTTCAATCTCTATGGTTAGTTTCCTCCTGAAGTACCCATGCAGAGACTGGCGAAAAACACTTTCGTTTAAAGGGGTTGCCAAGCTTCCAAAAAACTACTAGTTTGCTGAAATCTCAGCAAACATTTTTTCACCAAATCTTGATGATACTTGGTGGTAATGATCAGTTCACTAATCCCACTTGGCTGCCCAACTTCAATCTTCTAGGTTCAAGCGTTCGTTTCCAGTAACAGTTTGAATTTTTAGGTTTCACTCTGTTTTCTGCTATATAGATAGATGTGTTTGAAACTCTAAATCAAACACGGTTTGTGCTAGCTCCTTGAAACTTGACAAAATGAAGTAGTTCTAAGTTCTATCTCTATGGTTTGTTTCCTCCTGAAGTACCCCATGCAGAGACTGGCAAAAAACACTTTCGTTTGAAAGGGGTTGCCAAGCTTCCAAAAAACTACTAGTTTGCTGAAATCTCAGCAAACATTTTTTCACCAAATCTTGATGATACTTGGTGGTAATGATAAGTTCACTAATCCCACTTGGCTGCCCAACTTTCAATCTTCTAGGTTCAAGCGTTCGTTTCCAGTAACACTTTGAATTTTTAGGTTTCACTCTGTTTTCTGCTATATAGATAGATGTGTTTGAAACTCTAAATCAAACACGGTTTGTGCTAGCTCCGTGAAACTTGACCAAATGAAGTAGTTCTAAGTTCTATCTCTATGGTTTGTTTCCTCTTGAAGTACCCCATGCAGAGACTGGCAAAGAACACTTTCATTTGAAAGGGGTTGCCAAGCTTCCAAAAAACTACTAGTTTGCTGAAATCTCAGCAACCATTTTTTCACCAAATCTTGATGATACTTGGTGGTAATGATCAGTTCACTAAGCCCACTTGGCTGCCCAACTTTCAATCTTCTAGGTTCAAGCGTTCGTTTCCAGTAACACTTTGAATTTTTAGGTTTCACTCTGTTTTCTGCTATATAGATAGATGTGTTTGAAACTCTAAATCAAACACGGTTTGTGCTAGCTCCTTGAAACTTGACCAAATGAAGTAGTTCTAAGTTCTATCTCTATGGTTTGTTTCCTCCTGAAGTACCCCATGCAGAGACTGGCGAAAAACACTTTCGTTTGAAAGGGGTTGACAAGCTTCCAAAAAACTACTAGTTTGCTGAAATCTCAGCAAACATTTTTTCACCTAATCTTGATGATACTTGGTGGTAATGATAAGTTCACTAATCCCACTTGGCTGCCCAACTTTCAATCTTCTAGGTTCAAGCGTTCGTTTCCAGTAACAGTTTGAATTTTTAGGTTTCACTCTGTTTTCTGCTATATAGATAGATGTGTTTGAAACTCTAAATCAAACACGGTTTGTGCTAGCTCCGTGAAACTTGACCAAATGAAGTAGTTCTAAGTTCTATCTCTATGGTTTGTTTCCTCTTGAAGTACCCCATGCAGAGACTGGCAAAGAACACTTTCATTTGAAAGGGGTTGCCAAGCTTCCAAAAAACTACTAGTTTGCTGAAATCTCAGCAACCATTTTTTCACCAAATCTTGATGATACTTGGTGGTAATGATCAGTTCACTAAGCCCACTTGGCTGCCCAACTTTCACTCTTCTAGGTTCAAGCGTTCGTTTCCAGTAACACTTTGAATTTTTACGTTTCACTCTGTTTTCTGCTATATAGATAGATGTGTTTGAAACTATAAATCAAACACGGTTTGTGCTAGCTCCTTGAAACTTGACCAAATGAAGTAGTTCTAAGTTCTATCTCTATGGTTTGTTTCCTCCAGAAGTACCCCATGCAGAGACTGGCGAAAAACACTTTGGTTTTAAAAAGGTTGCCAAGCTTCCAAAAAACTACTAGTTTGCTGAAATCTCAGCAAACATTTTTTCACCAAATCTTGATGATACTAGGTGGTAATGATCAGTTCACTAATCCCACTTGGCTGCCCAACTTTCAATCTTCTAGGTTCAAGCGTTCGTTTCCAGTAACAGTTTGAATTTTTAGGTTTCACTCTGTTTTCTGCTATATAGATAGATGTGTTTGAAACTCTAAATCAAACACGGTTTGTGCTAGCTCCGTGAAACTTGACAAAATGAAGTAGTTCTAAGTTCTATCTCTATGGTTTGTTTCCTCTTGAAGTACCCCATGCAGAGACTGGCAAAGAACACTTTCGCTTGAAAGGGGTTGCCAAGCTTCCAAAAAACTACTAGTTTGCTGAAATCTCAGCAACCATTTTTTCACCAAATCTTGATGATACTTGGTGGTAATGATCAGTTCACTAAGCCCACTTGGCTGCCCAGTTTTCACTCTTCTAGGTTCAAGCGTTCGTTTCCAGTAACACTTTGAATTTTTAGGTTTCACTCTGTTTTCTGCTATATAGATAGATGTGTTTGAAACTCTAAATCAAACACGGTTTGTGCTAGCTCCTTGAAACTTGACCAAATGAAGTAGTTCTAAGTTCTATCTCTATGGTTTGTTTCCTCTTGAAGTTCCCCATGCAGAGACTGGCGAAGAACACTTTCGTTTTAAAGGGATAGCCAAGCTTCCAAAAAACTACTAGTTTGCTGAAATCTCAGAAAACATTTTTTCACCAAATCTTGATGATACTTGGTGGTAATGATCAGTTCACTAATCCCACTTGGCTGCCCAACTTTCAATCTTCTAGGTTCAAGCGTTCGTTTCCAGTAACAGTTTGAATTTTTAGGTTTCACTCTGTTTTCTGCTATATAGATAGATGTGTTTGAAACTCTAAATCAAACACGGTTTGTGCTAGCTCTGTGAAACTTGACAAAATGAAGTAGTTCTAAGTTCTATCTTTATGGTTTGTTTCCTCTTGAAGTACCCCATGCAGAGACTGGCGAGGAACACTTTCGTTTGAAAGGGGTTGCCAAGCTTCCAAAAAACTACTCGTTTGCTGAAATCTCAGCAAACATTTTTTCACCAAATCTTGATGATACTTGGTGGTAATGATCAGTTCACTAAGGCCACTTGGGTTCCCAATTTTCACTCTACTAGGTTCAAGCGTTCGTTTCCAGTAACACTTTGAATTTTTAGGTTTCACTCTGTTTTCTGCTATATAGATAGATGTGTTTGAAACTCTAAATCAAACACGGTTTGTGCTAGCTCCTTGAAACTTGACCAAATGAAGTAGTTCTAAGTTCTATCTCTATGGTTTGTTTCCTCTTGAAGTACCCCATGCAGAGACTGGCGAAAAACACTTTCGTTTTAAAGGGGTTGCCAAGCTTCCAAAAAACTACTAGTTTGCTGAAATCTCAGCAAACATTTTTTCACCAAATCTTGATGATACTTGGTGGTAATGATCAGTTCACTAATCCCACTTGGCTGCCCAACTTTCACTCTTCTAGGTTCAAGCGTTCGTTTCCAGTAACAGTTTGAATTTTTAGGTTTCACTCTGTTTTCTGCTATATAGATAGATGTGTTTGAAACTCTAAATCAAACACGGTTTGTGCTAGCTCCGTGAAACATGACAAAATGAAGCAGTTCTAAGTTCTATCTCTATGGTGTGTTTCCTCTTGAAGTACCACATGCAGAGACTGGCGAAGAACACTTTCGTTTGAAAGGGGTTGCCAAGCTTCCAAAAAACTACTAGTTTGCTGAAATCTCAGCAACCATTTTTTCACCAAATCTTGATGATACTTGGTGGTAATGATCAGTTCACTAAGCCCACTTGGCTGCCCAATTTTCACTCTTCTAGGTTCAAGCGTTCGTTTCCAGTAACACTTTGAATTTTTAGGTTTCCCTCTGTTTTCTGCTATATAGATAGAGGTGTTTGAAACTATAAATCAAACACGGTTTGTGCTAGCTCCTTGAAACTTGACCAAATGAAGTAGTTCTAAGTTCTATCTCTATGGTTTGTTTCCTCCTGAAGTACCCCATGCAGAGACTGGCGAAAAACACTTTCGTTTGAAAGGGGTTGCCAAGCTTCCAAAAAACTACTTGTTTGCTGAAATCTCAGCAAATATTTTTTCACCAAATCTTGATGATACTTGGTGGTAATGATCAGTTCACTAATCCCACTTGGCTGCCCAACTTTCAATCTTCTAGGTTCAAGCGTTCGTTTCCAGTAACAGTTTGTATTTTTAGGTTTCACTCTGTTTTCTGCTATATAGATAGATGTGTTTGAAACTCTAAATCAAACACGGTTTGTGCTAGCTCCGTGAAACTTGACCAAATGAAGTAGTTCTAAGTTCTATCTCTATGGTTTGCTTCCTCTTGACGTACCCCATGCAGAGACTGGCAAAGAACACTTTCGTTTGAAAGGGGTTGCCAAGCTTCCAAAAAACTACTAGTTTGCTGAAATCTCAGCAACCATTTTTTCACCAAATCTTGATGATACTTGGTGGTAATGATCAGTTCACTAAGCAAACTTGGCTGCCCAATTTTCACTCTTCTAGGTTCAAGCGTTCGTTTCCAGTAACACTTTGAATTTTTAGGTTTCACTCTGTTTTCTGCTATATAGATAGATGTGTTTGAAACTCTAAATCAAACACGGTTTGTGCTAGCTCCTTGAAACTTGACCAAATGAAGTAGTTCTAAGTTCTATCTCTATGGTTTGTTTCCTCTTGAAGTACCCCATGCAGAGACTGGCGAAAAACACTTTCGTTTGAAAGGGGTTGCCAAGCTTCCAAAAAACTACTAGTTTGCTGAAATCTCAGCAAACATTTTTTCACCAAATCTTGATGATACTTGGTGGTAATGATCAGTTCACTAATCCCACTTGGCTGCCCAACTTTCACTCTTCTAGGTTCAAGCGTTCGTTTCCAGTAACAGTTTGAATTTTTAGGTTTCACTCTGTTTTCTGCTATATAGATAGATGTGTTTGAAACTCTAAATCAAACACGGTTTGTGCTAGCTCCGTGAAACTTGACAAAATGAAGTAGTTCTAAGTTCTATCTCTATGGTTTGTTTCCTCTTGAAGTACCCCATGCAGAGAGTGGCAAAGAACACTTTCGTTTGAAAGGGGTTGCCAAGCTTCCAAAAAACTACTAGTTTGCCGAAATCTCAGCAACCATTTTTTCATCAAATCTTGATGATACTTGGTGGTAATGATCAGTTCACTAAGCCCACTTGGCTGCCCAATTTTCACTCTTCTAGGTTCAAGCGTTCGTTTCCAGTAACACTTTGAATTTTTAGGTTTCACTCTGTTTTCTGCTATATAGATAGAGGTGTTTGAAACTATAAATCAAACACGGTTTGTGCTAGCTCCTTGAAACTTGACCAAATGAAGTAGTTCTAAGTTCTATCTCTATGGTTTGTTTCCTCCTGAAGTACCCCATGCAGAGACTGGCGAAAAACACTTTCGTTTGAAAGGGGTTGCCAAGCTTCCAAAAAACTACTAGTTTGCTGAAATCTCAGCAAACATTTTTTCACCAAATCTTGATGATACTTGGTAGTAATGATCAGTTCACTAATCCCACTTGGCTGCCCAACTTTCAATCTTCTAGGTTCAAGCGTTCGTTTCCAGTAACAGTTTGAATTTTTAGGTTTCACTCTGTTTTCTGCTATATAGATAGATGTGTTTGAAACTCTAAATCAAACACGGTTTGTGCTAGCTCCGTGAAACTTGACAAAATGAAGTAGTTCTAAGTTCTATCTCTATGGTTTGTTTCCTCTTGAAGTACCCCATGCAGAGACTGGCAAAGAACACTTTCGTTTGAAAGGGGTTGCCAAGCTTCCAAAAAACTACTTGTTTGCTGAAATCTCAGCAAACATTTTTTCACCAAATCTTGATGATACTTGGTGGTAATGATCAGTTCACTAATCCCACTTGGCTGCCCAACTTTCAATCTTCTAGGTTCAAGCGTTCGTTTCCAGTAACAGTTTGTATTTTTAGGTTTCACTCTGTTTTCTGCTATATAGATAGATGTGTTTGAAACTCTAAATCAAACACGGTTTGTGCTAGCTCCGTGAAACTTGACAAAATGAAGTAGTTCTAAGTTCTATCTCTATGGTTTGCTTCCTCTTGACGTACCCCATGCAGAGACTGGCAAAGAACACTTTCGTTTGAAAGGGGTTGCCAAGCTTCCAAAAAACTACTAGTTTGCTGAAATCTCAGCAACCATTTTTTCACCAAATCTTGATGATACTTGGTGGTAATGATCAGTTCACTAAGCAAACTTGGCTGCCCAATTTTCACTCTTCTAGGTTCAAGCGTTCGTTTCCAGTAACACTTTGAATTTTTAGGTTTCACTCTGTTTTCTGCTATATAGATAGATGTGTTTGAAACTCTAAATCAAACACGGTTTGTGCTAGCTCCTTGAAACTTGACCAAATGAAGTAGTTCTAAGTTCTATCTCTATGGTTTGTTTCCTCTTGAAGTACCCCATGCAGAGACTGGCGAAAAACACTTTCGTTTGAAAGGGGTTGCCAAGCTTCCAAAAAACTACTAGTTTGCTGAAATCTCAGCAAACATTTTTTCACCAAATCTTGATGATACTTGGTGGTAATGATCAGTTCACTAATCCCACTTGGCTGCCCAACTTTCAATCTTCTAGGTTCAAGCGTTCGTTTCCAGTAACAGTTTGAATTTTTAGGTTTCACTCTGTTTTCTACTATATAGATAGATGTGTTTGAAACTCTAAATCAAACACGGTTTGTGCTAGCTCCGTGAAACTTGACAAAATGAAGTAGTTCTAAGTTCTATCTCTATGGTTTGTTTCTTCTTGAAGTACCCCATGCAGAGAGTGGCAAAGAACACTTTCGTTTGAAAGGGGTTGCCAAGCTTCCAAAAAACTACTAGTTTGCCGAAATCTCAGCAACCATTTTTTCACCAAATCTTGATGATACTTGGTGGTAATGATCAGTTCACTAAGCCCACTTGGCTGCCCAACTTTCACTCTTCTAGGTTCAAGCGTTCGTTTCCAGTAACACTTTGAATTTTTAGGTTTCACTCTCTTTTCTGCTATATAGATAGATGTGTTTTAAACTCTAAATCAAACACGGTTTGTGCTAGCTCCTTGAAACTTGACCAAATGAAGTAGTTCTAAGTTCTATCTCTATGGTTTGTTTCCTCCTGAAGTACCCCATGCAGAGACTGGCGAAAAACACTTTCGTTTTAAAGGGGTTGCCAAGCTTCCAAAAAACTACTAGTTTGCTGAAATCTCAGCAAACATTTTTTCACCAAATCTTGATGATACTTGGTGGTAATGATCTGTTCACTAATCCCACTTGGCTGCCCAACTTTCAATCTTCTAGGTTCAAGCGTTCGTTTCCAGTAACAGTTTGAATTTTTAGGTTTCACTCTGTTTTCTGCTATATAGATAGATGTGTTTGAAACTCTAAATCAAACACGGTTTGTGCTAGCTCCGTGATTGACAAAATGAAGTAGTTCTAAGTTCTATCTCTATGGTTTGTTTCCTCTTGAAGTACCCCATGAAGAGACTGGCAAAGAACACTTTCGTTTGAAAGGGGTTGCCAAGCTTCCAAAAAACTACTAGTTTGCTGAAATCTCAGCAACCATTTTTTCACCAAATCTTGATGATACTTGGTGGTAATGATCAGTTCACTAAGCCCACTTGGCTGCCCAACTTTCACTCTTCTAGGTTCAAGCGTTCGTTTCCAGTAACACTTTGAATTTTTAGGTTTCACTCTGTTTTCTGCTATATAGATAGATGTGTTTGAAACTCTAAATCAAACACGGTTTGTGTTAGCTCCTTGAAACTTGACAAAATGAAGTAGTTCTAAGTTCTATCTCTATGGTTTGTTTCCTCCTGAAGTACCCCTTGCATAGACTGGCGAAAAACACTTTTGTTTGAAAGGGGTTGCCAAGCTTCCAAAAAACTACTAGTTTGCTTAAATCTCAGCAAACATTTTTTCACCAAATCTTGATGATACTTGGTGGTAATGATCAGTTCACTAATCCCACTTGGCTGCCCAACTTTCAATCTTCTAGGTTCAAGCGTTCGTTTCCAGTAACACTTTGAATTTTTAGGTTTCACTCTGTTTTCTGCTATATAGATAGATGTGTTTGAAACTCTAAATCAAACACGGTTTGTGCTAGCTCCGTGAAACTTGACAAAATGAAGTAGTTCTAAGTTCTATCTCTATGGTTTGTTTCCTCTTGAAGTACCCCATGCAGAGACTGGCAAAGAACACTTTTGTTTGAAAGGGGTTGCCAAGCTTCCAAAAAACTACTAGTTTGCTGAAATCTCAGGAACCATTTTTTCACCAAATCTTGATGATACTTGGTGGTAATGATCAGTTCACTAAGCCCACTTGGCTGCCCAGTTTTCACTCTTCTAGGTTCAAGCGTTCGTTTCCAGTAACACTTTGAATTTTTAGGTTTCACTCTGTTTTCTGCTATATAGATAGATGTGTTTGAAACTCTAAATCAAACACGGTTTGTGCTAGCTCCTTGAAACTTGACCAAATGAAGTACTTCTAAGTTCTATCTCTATGGTTTGTTTCCTCTTGAAGTACCCCATGCAGAGACTGGCGAAGAACACTTTCGTTTGAAAGGGGTTGCCAAGCTTACAAAAAACTACTAGTTTGCTGAAATCTCAGCAAACATTTTTTCACCAAATCTTGATGATACTTGGTGGTAATGATCAGTTCACTAAGCCCACTTGGCTGCCCAGTTTTCACTCTTCTAGGTTCAAGCGTTCGTTTCCAGTAACACTTTGAATTTTTAGGTTTCACTCTGTTTTCTGCTATATAGATAGATGTGTTTGAAACTCTAAATCAAACACGGTTTGTGCTAGCTCCTTGAAACTTGACCAAATGAAGTAGTTCTAAGTTCTATCTCTATGGTTTGTTTCCTCTTGAAGTACCCCATGCAGAGACTGGCGAAGAACACTTTAGTTTGAAAGGGGTTGCCAAGCTTACAAAAAACTACTAGTTTGCTGAAATCTCAGCAAACATTTTTTCACCAAATCTTGATGATACTTGGTGGTAATGATCAGTTCACTAATCCCACTTGGCTGCCCAACTTTCACTCTTCTAGGTTCAAGCGTTCGTTTCTAGTAACAGTTTGAATTTTTAGGTTTCACTCTGTTTTCTGCTATATAGATAGATGTGTTTGAAACTCTAAATCAAACACGGTTTGTGCTAGCTCCGTTAATCTTGACAAAATGAAGTAGTTCTAAGTTCTATCTCTATGGTTTGTTTCCTCTTGAAGTACCCCATGCAGAGACTGGCGAAGAACACTTTCGTTTGAAAGGGGTTGCCAAGCTTCCAAAAAACTACTCGTTTGCTGAAATCTCAGCAACCATTTTTTCACCAAATCTTGATGATACTTGGTGGTAATGATCAGTTCACTAAGCCCACTTGGCTGCCCAATTTTCACTCTTCTAGGTTCAAGCGTTCGTTTCCAGTAACAGTTTGAATTTTTAGGTTTCACTCTGTTTTCTGCTATATAGATAGATGTGTTTGAAACTCTAAATCAAACACGGTTTGTGCTAGCTCCTTGAAACTTGACAAAATGAAGTAGTTCTAAGTTCTATCTCTATGGTTTGTTTCCTCTTGAAGTACCCCATGCAGAAACTGGCGAAAAACACTTTCGTTTGAAAGGGGTTGCCAAGCTTCCAAAAAACTACTCGTTTGCTGAAATCTCAGCAACCATTTTTTCACCAAATCTTGATGATACTTGGTGGTAATGATCAGTTCACTAATCCCACTTGGCTGCCCAACTTTCACTCTTCTAGGTTCAAGCGTTCGTTTCCAGTAACAGTTTGAATTTTTAGGTTTCACTCTGTTTTCTGCTATATAGATAGATGTGTTTGAAACTCTAAATCAAACATGGTTTGTGCTAGCTCTTTGAAACTTGACAAAATGAAGTAGTTCTAAGTTCTATCTCTATGGTTTTTTTCCTCTTGAAGTACCCCATGCAGAGACTGGCAAAGAACACTTTCCTTTGAAAGGGGTTGCCAAGCTTCCATAAAACTACTAGTTTGCTGAAATCTCAGCAACCATTTTTTCACCAAATCTTGATGATATTTGGTGGTAATGATCAGTTCACTAAGCCCACTTGGCTGCCCAATTTTCACTCTTCTAGGTTCAAGCGTTCGTTTCCAGTAACACTTTGAATTTTTAGGTTTCACTCTGTTTTCTGCTATATAGATAGATGTGTTTGAAACTCTAAATCAAACACGGTTTGTGCTAGCTCCGTGAAACTTGACAAAATGAAGTAGTTCTAAGTTCTATCTCTATGGTTTGTTTCCTCTTGAAGTACCCCATGCAGAGACTGGCAAAGAACACTTTCGTTTGAAAGGGGTTGCCAAGCTTCCAAAAAACTACTAGTTTGCTGAAATCTCAGCAACCATTTTTTCACCAAATCTTGATGATACTTGGTGGTAATGATCAGTTCACTAAGCCCACTTGGCTGCCCAGTTTTCACTCTTCTAGGTTCAAGCGTTCGTTTCCAGTAACACTTTGAATTTTTAGGTTTCACTCTGTTTTCTGCTATATAGATAGATGTGTTTGAAACTCTAAATCAAACACGGTTTGTGCTAGCTCCTTGAAACTTGACCAAATGAAGTACTTCTAAGTTCTATCTCTATGGTTTGTTTCCTCTTGAAGTACCCCATGCAGAGACTGGCGAAGAACACTTTCGTTTGAAAGGCGTTGCCAAGCTTACAAAAAACTACTAGTTTGCTGAAATCTCAGCAAACATTTTTTCACCAAATCTTGATGATACTTGGTGGTAATGATCAGTTCACTAAGCCCACTTGGCTGCCCAGTTTTCACTCTTCTAGGTTCAAGCGTTCGTTTCCAGTAACACTTTGAATTTTTAGGTTTCACTCTGTTTTCTGCTATATAGATAGATGTGTTTGAAACTCTAAATCAAACACGGTTTGTGCTAGCTCCTTGAAACTTGACCAAATGAAGTAGTTCTAAGTTCTATCTCTATGGTTTGTTTCCTCTTGAAGTACCCCATGCAGAGACTGGCGAAGAACACTTTCGTTTGAAAGGGGTTGCCAAGCTTACAATAAACTACTAGTTTGCTGAAATCTCAGCAAACATTTTTTCACCAAATCTTGATGATACTTGGTGGTAATGATCAGTTCACTAATCCCACTTGGCTGCCCAACTTTCACTCTTCTAGGTTCAAGCGTTCGTTTCTAGTAACAGTTTGAATTTTTAGGTTTCACTCTGTTTTCTGCTATATAGATAGATGTGTTTGAAACTCTAAATCAAACACGGTTTGTGCTAGCTCCGTTAATCTTGACAAAATGAAGTAGTTCTAAGTTCTATCTCTATGGTTTGTTTCCTCTTGAAGTACCCCATGCAGAGACTGGCGAAGAACACTTTCGTTTGAAAGGGGTTGCCAAGCTTCCAAAAAACTACTCGTTTGCTGAAATCTCAGCAACCATTTTTTCACCAAATCTTGATGATACTTGGTGGTAATGATCAGTTCACTAAGCCCACTTGGCTGCCCAATTTTCACTCTTCTAGGTTCAAGCGTTCGTTTCCAGTAACAGTTTGAATTTTTAGGTTTCACTCTGTTTTCTGCTATATAGATAGATGTGTTTGAAACTCTAAATCAAACACGGTTTGTGCTAGCTCCTTGAAACTTGACAAAATGAAGTAGTTCTAAGTTCTATCTCTATGGTTTGTTTCCTCTTGAAGTACCCCATGCAGAAACTGGCGAAAAACACTTTCGTTTGAAAGGGGTTGCCAAGCTTCCAAAAAACTACTCATTTGCTGAAATCTCAGCAACCATTTTTTCACCAAATCTTGATGATACTTGGTGGTAATGATCAGTTCACTAATCCCACTTGGCTGCCCAACTTTCACTCTTCTAGGTTCAAGCGTTCGTTTCCAGTAACAGTTTGAATTTTTAGGTTTCACTCTGTTTTCTGCTATATAGATAGATGTGTTTGAAACTCTAAATCAAACATGGTTTGTGCTAGCTCTTTGAAACTTGACAAAATGAAGTAGTTCTAAGTTCTATCTCTATGGTTTGTTTCCTCTTGAAGTACCCCATGCAGAGACTGGCAAAGAACACTTTCCTTTGAAAGGGGTTGCCAAGCTTCCATAAAACTACTAGTTTGCTGAAATCTCAGCAACCATTTTTTCACCAAATCTTGATGATATTTGGTGGTAATGATCAGTTCACTAAGCCCACTTGGCTGCCCAATTTTCACTCTTCTAGGTTCAAGCGTTCGTTTCCAGTAACACTTTGAATTTTTAGATTTCACTCTGTTTTCTGCTATATAGATAGATGTGTTTGAAACTCTAAATCAAACACGGTTTGTGCGAGCTCCTTGAAACTTGACCAATGAAGTAGTTCTAAGTTCTATCTCTATGGTTTGTTTCCTCCTGAAGTACCCCATGCAGAGCCTGGCGAAAAACACTTTCGTTTTAAAGGGGTTGCCAAGCTTCCAAAAAACTACTCGTTTGCTGAAATCTCAGCAAACATTTTTTCACCAAATCTTGATGATACTTGGTGGTAATGATCAGTTCACTAAGCCCACTTGGCTGCCCAATTTTCACTCTCCTAGGTTCAAGCGTTCGTTTCCAGTAACACTTTGAATTTTTAGGTTTCACTCTGTTTTCTGCTATATAGATAGATGTCTTTGAAACTCTAAATCAAACACGGTTTGTGCTAGCTCCTTGAAACTTGACAAAATGAAGTAGTTGTTAGTTCTATCTCTATGGTTTTTTTCATCTTGAAGTACCCCATGCAGAGACTGGCGAAAAACACTTTCGTTTGAAATTGGTTGCCAAGCTTCGAAAAAACTACTAGTTTGCTGAAATCTCAGCAAACATTTTTTCACCAAATCTTGATGATACTTGGTGGTAATGATCAGTTCACTAATCTCACTTGGCTGCCCAAATTTTATTCTTCTAGGTTGAAGCTTTCGTTTCCAGTGACTGTTTGAATTTTTAGGTTTCACTCTGTTTTCTCCAACATAGATAGCTGTGTTTGGAATTCTAAATCAAACACGGTTTGTGCTAGCTCCTTGAAACTTGACCAAATGAAGTAGTTCTAAGTTCTATCTCTATGGTTTGTTTCCTCTTGAAGTACCCCGTGCAGAAACTGGCGAAAAACACTTTCGTTTGAAAGGGGTTGCCATGCTTCCAAAAAACTACTAGTTTGCTGAAATCTCAGCAAACATTTTTTCACCAAATCTTGATGATACTTGGTGGTAATGATCAGTTCACTAAGCCCACTTGGCTGCCCAGTTTTCACTCTTCTAGGTTCAAGCGTTCGTTTCCAGTAACACTTTGAATTTTTAGGTTTCACTCTGTTTTCTGCTATATAGATAGATGTGTTTGAAACTCTAAGTCAAACACGGTTTGTGCTAGCTCCTTGAAACTTGACCAAATGAAGTAGTTCTAAGTTCTATCTCTATGGTTTGTTTCCTCTTGAAGTACCCCATGCAGAGACTGGCGAAGAACACTTTCGTTTGAAAGGGGTTGCCAAGCTTCCAAAAAACTACTAGTTTGCTGAAATCTCAGCAAACATTTTTTCACCAAATCTTGATGATACTTGGTGGTAATGATCAGTTCACTAATCCCACTTGGCTGCCCAACTTTCACTCTTCTAGGTTCAAGCGTTCGTTTCCAGTAACAGTTTGAATTTTCAGGTTTCACTCTGTTTTCTGCTATATAGATAGATGTGTTTGAAACTCTAAATCAAACACGGTTTGTGCTAGCTCCTTGAAACTTGACCAAATGAAGTAGTTCTAAGTTCTATCTCTATGGTTTGTTTCCTCCTGAAGTACCCCATGCAGAGACTGGCGAAAAACACTTTCGTTTTTAGGGGGTTGCCAAGCTTCCAAAAAACTACTAGTTTGCTGAAATCTCAGCAAACATTTTTTTCACCAAATCTTGATGATACTTGGTGGTAATGATTAGTTCACTAATCCCACTTGGCTGCCCAACTTTCACTCTTCTAGGTTCAAGCGTTCGTTTCCAGTAACAGTTTGAATTTTTAGGTTTCACTCTGTTTTCTGCTATATAGATAGATGTGTTTGAAACTCTAAATCAAACACGGTTTGTGCTAGCTCCTTCAAACTTGACCAAATGAAGTAGTTCTACGTTCTATCTCTATGGTTTGTTTCCTCTTGAAGTACCCCATGCAGAGACTGGCGAAAAACACTTTCGTTTGAAAGGGGTTGCCAAGCTTCCAAAAAACTACTAGTTTGCAGAAATCTCAGCAAACATTTTTTCACCAAAACTTGATGATACTTGGTGGTAATGATCAGTTCAGTAAGCCCACTTGGCTGCCCAATTTTCACTCTTCTAGGTTCAAGCGTTCGTTTCCAGTAACACTTTGAATTTTTAGGTTTCACTCTGTTTTCTGCTATATAGATAGATGTGTTTGAAACTCTAAATCAAACACGGTTTGTGCTAGCTCCGTGAAACTTGACAAAATGAAGTAGTTCTAAGTTCTATCTCTATGGTTTGTTTCCTCTTGAAGTACCCCATGCAGAGACTGGCAAAGAACACTTTCGTTTGAAAGGGGTTGCCAAGCTTCCAAAAAACTACTAGTTTGCTGAAATCTCAGCAACCATTTTTTCACCAAATCTTGATGATACTTGGTGGTAATGATCAGTTCACTAAGCCCACTTGGCTGCCCAGTTTTCACTCTTCTAGGTTCAAGCGTTCGTTTCCAGTAACACTTTGAATTTTTAGGTTTCACTCTGTTTTCTGCTATATAGATAGATGTGTTTGAAACTCTAAATCAAACACGGTTTGTGCTAGCTCCTTGAAACTTGACCAAATGAAGTACTTCTAAGTTCTATCTCTATGGTTTGTTTCCTCTTGAAGTACCCCATGCAGAGACTGGCGAAGAACACTTTCGTTTGAAAGGCGTTGCCAAGCTTACAAAAAACTACTAGTTTGCTGAAATCTCAGCAAACATTTTTTCACCAAATCTTGATGATACTTGGTGGTAATGATCAGTTCACTAAGCCCACTTGGCTGTCCAGTTTTCACTCTTCTAGGTTCAAGCGTTCGTTTCCAGTAACACTTTGAATTTTTAGGTTTCACTCTGTTTTCTGCTATATAGATAGATGTGTTTGAAACTCTAAATCAAACACGGTTTGTGCTAGCTCCTTGAAACTTGACCAAATGAAGTAGTTCTAAGTTCTATCTCTATGGTTTGTTTCCTCTTGAAGTACCCCATGCAGAGACTGGCGAAGAACACTTTCGTTTGAAAGGGGTTGCCAAGCTTACAATAAACTACTAGTTTGCTGAAATCTCAGCAAACATTTTTTCACCAAATCTTGATGATACTTGGTGGTAATGATCAGTTCACTAATCCCACTTGGCTGCCCAACTTTCACTCTTCTAGGTTCAAGCGTTCGTTTCTAGTAACAGTTTGAATTTTTAGGTTTCACTCTGTTTTCTGCTATATAGATAGATGTGTTTGAAACTCTAAATCAAACACGGTTTGTACTAGCTCCGTTAATCTTGACAAAATGAAGTAGTTCTAAGTTCTATCTCTATGGTTTGTTTCCTCTTGAAGTACCCCATGCAGAGACTGGCGAAGAACACTTTCGTTTGAAAGGGGTTGCCAAGCTTCCAAAAAACTACTCGTTTGCTGAAATCTCAGCAACCATTTTTTCACCAAATCTTGATGATACTTGGTGGTAATGATCAGTTCACTAAGCCCACTTGGCTGCCCAATTTTCACTCTTCTAGGTTCAAGCGTTCGTTTCCAGTAACAGTTTGAATTTTTAGGTTTCACTCTGTTTTCTGCTATATAGATAGATGTGTTTGAAACTCTAAATCAAACACGGTTTGTGCTAGCTCCTTGAAACTTGACAAAATGAAGTAGTTCTAAGTTCTATCTCTATGGTTTGTTTCCTCTTGAAGTACCCCATGCAGAAACTGGCGAAAAACACTTTCGTTTGAAAGGGGTTGCCAAGCTTCCAAAAAACTACTCATTTGCTGAAATCTCAGCAACCATTTTTTCACCAAATCTTGATGATACTTGGTGGTAATGATCAGTTCACTAATCCCACTTGGCTGCCCAACTTTCACTCTTCTAGGTTCAAGCGTTCGTTTCCAGTAACAGTTTGAATTTTTAGGTTTCACTCTGTTTTCTGCTATATAGATAGATGTGTTTGAAACTCTAAATCAAACATGGTTTGTGCTAGCTCTTTGAAACTTGACAAAATGAAGTAGTTCTAAGTTCTATCTCTATGGTTTGTTTCCTCTTGAAGTACCCCATGCAGAGACTGGCAAAGAACACTTTCCTTTGAAAGGGGTTGCCAAGCTTCCATAAAACTACTAGTTTGCTGAAATCTCAGCAACCATTTTTTCACCAAATCTTGATGATATTTGGTGGTAATGATCAGTTCACTAAGCCCACTTGGCTGCCCAATTTTCACTCTTCTAGGTTCAAGCGTTCGTTTCCAGTAACACTTTGAATTTTTAGATTTCACTCTGTTTTCTGCTATATAGATAGATGTGTTTGAAACTCTAAATCAAACACGGTTTGTGCGAGCTCCTTGAAACTTGACCAATGAAGTAGTTCTAAGTTCTATCTCTATGGTTTGTTTCCTCCTGAAGTACCCCATGCAGAGCCTGGCGAAAAACACTTTCGTTTTAAAGGGGTTGCCAAGCTTCCAAAAAACTACTCGTTTGCTGAAATCTCAGCAAACATTTTTTCACCAAATCTTGATGATACTTGGTGGTAATGATCAGTTCACTAAGCCCACTTGGCTGCCCAATTTTCACTCTCCTAGGTTCAAGCGTTCGTTTCCAGTAACACTTTGAATTTTTAGGTTTCACTCTGTTTTCTGCTATATAGATAGATGTCTTTGAAACTCTAAATCACACACGGTTTGTGCTAGCTCCTTGAAACTTGACAAAATGAAGTAGTTGTTAGTTCTATCTCTATGGTTTTTTTCATCTTGAAGTACCCCATGCAGAGACTGGCGAAAAACACTTTCGTTTGAAATTGGTTGCCAAGCTTCGAAAAAACTACTAGTTTGCTGAAATCTCAGCAAACATTTTTTCACCAAATCTTGATGATACTTGGTGGTAATGATCAGTTCACTAATCTCACTTGGCTGCCCAAATTTTATTCTTCTAGGTTGAAGCTTTCGTTTCCAGTGACTGTTTGAATTTTTAGGTTTCACTCTGTTTTCTCCAACATAGATAGCTGTGTTTGGAATTCTAAATCAAACACGGTTTGTGCTAGCTCCTTGAAACTTGACCAAATGAAGTAGTTCTAAGTTCTATCTCTATGGTTTGTTTCCTCTTGAAGTACCCCGTGCAGAAACTGGCGAAAAACACTTTCGTTTGAAAGGGGTTGCCATGCTTCCAAAAAACTACTAGTTTGCTGAAATCTCAGCAAACATTTTTTCACCAAATCTTGATGATACTTGGTGGTAATGATCAGTTCACTAAGCCCACTTGGCTGCCCAGTTTTCACTCTTCTAGGTTCAAGCGTTCGTTTCCAGTAACACTTTGAATTTTTAGGTTTCACTCTGTTTTCTGCTATATAGATAGATGTGTTTGAAACTCTAAATCAAACACGGTTTGTGCTAGCTCCTTGAAACTTGACCAAATGAAGTAGTTCTAAGTTCTATCTCTATGGTTTGTTTCCTCTTGAAGTACCCCATGCAGAGACTGGCGAAGAACACTTTCGTTTGAAAGGGGTTGCCAAGCTTCCAAAAAACTACTAGTTTGCTGAAATCTCAGCAAACATTTTTTCACCAAATCTTGATGATACTTGGTGGTAATGATCAGTTCACTAATCCCACTTGGCTGCCCAACTTTCACTCTTCTAGGTTCAAGCGTTCGTTTCCAGTAACAGTTTGAATTTTTAGGTTTCACTCTGTTTTCTGCTATATAGATAGATGTGTTTGAAACTCTAAATCAAACACGGTTTGTGCTAGCTCCTTGAAACTTGACCAAATGAAGTAGTTCTAAGTTCTATCTCTATGGTTTGTTTCCTCCTGAAGTACCCCATGCAGAGACTGGCGAAAAACACTTTCGTTTTTAGGGGGTTGCCAAGCTTCCAAAAAACTACTAGTTTGCTGAAATCTCAGCAAACATTTTTTCACCAAATCTTGATGATACTTGGTGGTAATGATTAGTTCACTAATCCCACTTGGCTGCCCAACTTTCACTCTTCTAGGTTCAAGCGTTCGTTTCCAGTAACAGTTTGAATTTTTAGGTTTCACTCTGTTTTCTGCTATATAGATAGATGTGTTTGAAACTCTAAATCAAACACGGTTTGTGCTAGCTCCTTCAAACTTGACCAAATGAAGTAGTTCTACGTTCTATCTCTATGGTTTGTTTCCTCTTGAAGTACCCCATGCAGAGACTGGCGAAAAACACTTTCGTTTGAAAGGGGTTGCCAAGCTTCCAAAAAACTACTAGTTTGCAGAAATCTCAGCAAACATTTTTTCACCAAAACTTGATGATACTTGGTGGTAATGATCAGTTCAGTAAGCCCACTTGGCTGCCCAATTTTCACTCTTCTAGGTTCAAGCGTTCGTTTCCAGTAACACTTTGAATTTTTAGGTTTCACTCTGTTTTCTGCTATATAGATAGATGTGTTTGAAACTCTAAATCAAACACGGTTTGTGCTAGCTCCGTGAAACTTGACAAAATGAAGTAGTTCTAAGTCCTATCTCTATGGTTTGTTTCCTCTTGAAGTACCCCATGCAGAGACTGGCGAAGAACACTTTCGTTTGAAAGGGGTTGCCAAGCTTCCAAAAAACTACTAGTTTGCTGAAATCTCAGCAAACATTTTTTCACCAAATCTTGATGATACTTGGTGGTAATGATCAGTTCACTAATCCCACTTGGCTGCCCAAATTTTATTCTTCTAGGTTGAAGCTTTCGTTTCCAGTGACTGTTTGAATTTTTAGGTTTCACTCTGTTTTCTCCAACATAGATAGCTGTGTTTGGAATTCTAAATCAAACACGGTTTGTGCTAGCTCCTTGAAACTTGACCAAATGAAGTAGTTCTAAGTTCTATCTCTATGGTTTGTTTCCTCTTGAAGTACCCCATGCAGAGACTGGCGAAAAACACTTTCGTTTTAAAGGGGTTGCCAAGCTTCCAAAAAACTACTAGTTTGCTGAAATCTCAGCAAACATTTTGTCACCAAATCTTGATGATACTTGGTGGTAATGATCAGTTCACTAATCCCACTTGGCTGCCCAACTTTCAATCTTCTAGGTTCAAGCGTTCGTTTCCAGTAACAGTTTGAATTTTTAGGTTTCACTCTGTTTTCTGCTTTATAGATAGATGTGTTTGAAACTCTAAATCAAACACGGTTTGTGCTAGCTCCGTGAAACTTGACAAAATGAAGTAGTTCTAAGTTCTATCTCTATGGTTTGTTTCCTCTTGAAGTACCCCATGCAGAGACTGGCGAAGAACACTTTCGTTTGAAAGGGGTTGCCAAGCTTCCAAAAAACTACTAGTTTGCTGAAATCTCAGCAAATATTTTTTCACCAAATCTTGATGATACTTGGTGGTAATGATCAGTTCACTAATCCCACTTGGCTGCCCAACTTTCACTCTTCTAGGTTCAAGCGTTCGTTTCCAGTAACAGTTTGAATTTTTAGGTTTCACTCTGTTTTCTGCTATATAGATAGATGTGTTTGAAACTCTAAATCAAACACGGTTTGTGCTAGCTCCGTGAAACTTGACAAAATGAAGTAGTTCTAAGTTCTATCTCTATGGTTTGTTTCCTCTTGAAGTACCCCATGCAGAGACTGGCGAAGAACACTTTCATTTGAAAGGGGTTGCCAAGCTTCCAAAAAACTACTAGTTTGCTGAAATCTCAGCAAACATTTTTTCACCAAATCTTGATGATACTTGGTGGTAATGATCAGTTCACTAATCCCACTTGGCTGCCCAACTTTCACTCTTCTAGGTTCAAGCGTTCGTTTCCAGTAACAGTTTGAATTTTTAGGTTTCACTCTGTTTTCTCCAACATAGATAGCTGTGTTTGGAATTCTAAATCAAACACGGTTTGTGCTAGCTCCTTGAAACTTGACCAAATGAAGTAGTTCTAAGTTCTATCTCTATGGTTTGTTTCCTCTTGAAGTACCCCATGCAGAAACTGGCGAAAAACACTTTCGTTTGAAAGGGGTTGCCAAGCTTCCAAAAAACTACTAGTTTGCTGAAATCTCAGCAAACATTTTTTCACCAAATCTTGATGATACTTGGTGGTAATGATCAGTTCACTAAGCCCACTTGGCTGCCCAGTTTTCACTCTTCTAGGTTCAAGCGTTCGTTTCCAGTAACACTTTGAATTTTTAGGTTTCACTCTGTTTTCTGCTATATAGATAGATGTGTTTGAAACTCTAAATCAAACACGGTTTGTGCTAGCTCCTTGAAACTTGACAAAATGAAGTAGTTCTAAGTTCTATCTCTATGGTTTGTTTCCTCTTGAAGTACCCCATGCAGAGACTGGCGAAGAACACTTTCGTTTGAAAGGGGTTGCCAAGCTTCCAAAAAACTACTAGTTTGCTGAAATCTCAGCAAACATTTTTTCACCAAATCTTGATGATACTTGGTGGTAATGATCAGTTCACTAATCCCACTTGGCTGCCCAACTTTCACTCTTCTAGGTTCAAGCGTTCGTTTCCAGTAACAGTTTGAATTTTTAGGTTTCACTCTGTTTTCTGCTATATAGATAGATGTGTTTGAAACTCTAAATCAAACACGGTTTGTGCTAGCTCCTTGAAACTTGACCAAATGAAGTAGTTCTAAGTTCTATCTCTATGGTTTGTTTCCTCCTGAAGTACCCCATGCAGAGACTGGCGAAAAACACTTTCGTTTTTAGGGGGTTGCCAAGCTTCCAAAAAACTACTAGTTTGCTGAAATCTCAGCAAACATTTTTTCACCAAATCTTGATGATACTTGGTGGTAATGATTAGTTCACTAATCCCACTTGGCTGCCCAACTTTCACTCTTCTAGGTTCAAGCGTTCGTTTCCAGTAACAGTTTGAATTTTTAGGTTTCACTCTGTTTTCTGCTATATAGATAGATGTGTTTGAAACTCTAAATCAAACACGGTTTGTGCTAGCTCCTTCAAACTTGACCAAATGAAGTAGTTCTACGTTCTATCTCTATGGTTTGTTTCCTCTTGAAGTACCCCATGCAGAGACTGGCGAAAAACACTTTCGTTTGAAAGGGGTTGCCAAGCTTCCAAAAAACTACTAGTTTGCAGAAATCTCAGCAAACATTTTTTCACCAAAACTTGATGATACTTGGTGGTAATGATCAGTTCAGTAAGCCCACTTGGCTGCCCAATTTTCACTCTTCTAGGTTCAAGCGTTCGTTTCCAGTAACACTTTGAATTTTTAGGTTTCACTCTGTTTTCTGCTATATAGATAGATGTGTTTGAAACTCTAAATCAAACACGGTTTGTGCTAGCTCCGTGAAACTTGACAAAATGAAGTAGTTCTAAGTCCTATCTCTATGGTTTGTTTCCTCTTGAAGTACCCCATGCAGAGACTGGCGAAGAACACTTTCGTTTGAAAGGGGTTGCCAAGCTTCCAAAAAACTACTAGTTTGCTGAAATCTCAGCAAACATTTTTTCACCAAATCTTGATGATACTTGGTGGTAATGATCAGTTCACTAATCCCACTTGGCTGCCCAAATTTTATTCTTCTAGGTTGAAGCTTTCGTTTCCAGTGACTGTTTGAATTTTTAGGTTTCACTCTGTTTTCTCCAACATAGATAGCTGTGTTTGGAATTCTAAATCAAACACGGTTTGTGCTAGCTCCTTGAAACTTGACCAAATGAAGTAGTTCTAAGTTCTATCTCTATGGTTTGTTTCCTCTTGAAGTACCCCATGCAGAGACTGGCGAAAAACACTTTCGTTTTAAAGGGGTTGCCAAGCTTCCAAAAAACTACTAGTTTGCTGAAATCTCAGCAAACATTTTGTCACCAAATCTTGATGATACTTGGTGGTAATGATCAGTTCACTAATCCCACTTGGCTGCCCAACTTTCAATCTTCTAGGTTCAAGCGTTCGTTTCCAGTAACAGTTTGAATTTTTAGGTTTCACTCTGTTTTCTGCTATATAGATAGATGTGTTTGAAACTCTAAATCAAACACGGTTTGTGCTAGCTCCGTGAAACTTGACAAAATGAAGTAGTTCTAAGTTCTATCTCTATGGTTTGTTTCCTCTTGAAGTACCCCATGCAGAGACTGGCGAAGAACACTTTCGTTTGAAAGGGGTTGCCAAGCTTCCAAAAAACTACTAGTTTGCTGAAATCTCAGCAAATATTTTTTCACCAAATCTTGATGATACTTGGTGGTAATGATCAGTTCACTAATCCCACTTGGCTGCCCAACTTTCACTCTTCTAGGTTCAAGCGTTCGTTTCCAGTAACAGTTTGAATTTTTAGGTTTCACTCTGTTTTCTGCTATATAGATAGATGTGTTTGAAACTCTAAATCAAACACGGTTTGTGCTAGCTCCGTGAAACTTGACAAAATGAAGTAGTTCTAAGTTCTATCTCTATGGTTTGTTTCCTCTTGAAGTACCCCATGCAGAGACTGGCGAAGAACACTTTCGTTTGAAAGGGGTTGCCAAGCTTCCAAAAAACTACTAGTTTGCTGAAATCTCAGCAAACATTTTTTCACCAAATCTTGATGATACTTGGTGGTAATGATCAGTTCACTAATCCCACTTGGCTGCCCAACTTTCACTCTTCTAGGTTCAAGCGTTCGTTTCCAGTAACAGTTTGAATTTTTAGGTTTCACTCTGTTTTCTCCAACATAGATAGCTGTGTTTGGAATTCTAAATCAAACACGGTTTGTGCTAGCTCCTTGAAACTTGACCAAATGAAGTAGTTCTAAGTTCTATCTCTATGGTTTGTTTCCTCTTGAAGTACCCCATGCAGAAACTGGCGAAAAACACTTTCGTTTGAAAGGGGTTGCCATGCTTCCAAAAAACTACTAGTTTGCTGAAATCTCAGCAAACATTTTTTCACCAAATCTTGATGATACTTGGTGGTAATTATCAGTTAACTAATCCCACTTGGCTGCCCAACTTTCACTCTTCTAGGTTCAAGCGTTCGTTTCCAGTAACAGTTTGAATTTTTAGGTTTCACTCTGTTTTCTACTATATAGATAGATGTGTTTGAAACTCTAAATCAAACACGGTTTGTGCTAGCTCCGTGAAACTTGACAAAATGAAGTAGTTCTAAGTTCTATCTCTATGGTTTGTTTCCTCTTGAAGTACCCCATGCAGAGACTGGCAAAGAACACTTTCGTTTGAAAGGGGTTGCCAAGCTTCCAAAAAACTACTAGTTTGCTGAAATCTCAGCAACCATTTTTTCACCAAATCTTGATGATACTTGGTGGTAATGATCAGTTCACTAAGCCCACTTGGCTGCCCAATTTTCACTCCTCTAGGTTCAAGCGATCGTTTCCAGTAACACTTTGAATTTTTAGGTTTCACTCTGTTTTCTGCTATATAGATAGATGTGTTTGAAACTCTAAATCAAACACGGTTTGTGCTAGCTTTGTGAAACTTGACAAAATGAAGTAGTTCTAAGTTCTATCTCTATGGTTTGTTTCCTCTTGAAGTACCCCATGCAGAGACTGGCGAAGAACACTTTCGTTTGAAAGGGGTTGCCAAGCTTCCAAAAAACTACTCGTTTGCTGAAATCTCAGCAAACATTTTTTCACCAAATCTTGATGATACTTGGTGGTAATGATCAGTTCACTAAGGCCACTTGGCTGCCCAATTTTCACTCTTCTAGGTTCAAGCGTTCGTTTCGAGTAACACTTTGAATTTTTAGGTTTCACTCTGTTTTCTGCTATATAGTTAGATGTGTTTGAAACTCTATATCAAACACGGTTTGTGCTAGCTCCTTGAAACTTGACCAAATGAAGTAGTTCTAAGTTCTATCTCTATGGTTTGTTTCCTCTTGAAGTACCCCATGCAGAGACTGGCGAAAAACACTTTCGTTTTAAAGGGGTTGCCAAGCATCCAAAAAACTACTAGTTTGCTGAAATCTCAGCAAACATTTTGTCACCAAATCTTGATGATACTTGGTGGTAATGATCAGTTCACTAATCCCACTTGGCTGCCCAACTTTCAATCTTCTAGGTTCAAGCGTTCGTTTCCAGTAACAGTTTGAATTTTTAGGTTTCACTCTGTTTTCTGCTATATAGATAGATGTGTTTGAAACTCTAAATCAAACACGGTTTGTGCTAGCTCCGTGAAACTTGACAAAATGAAGTAGTTCTAAGTCCTATCTCTATGGTTTGTTTCCTCTTGAAGTACCCCATGCAGAGACTGGCGAAGAACACTTTCGTTTGAAAGGGGTTGCCAAGCTTCCAAAAAACTACTAGTTTGCTGAAATCTCAGCAAATATTTTTTCACCAAATCTTGATGATACTTGGTGGTAATGATCAGTTCACTAATCCCACTTGGCTGCCCAACTTTCACTCTTCTAGGTTCAAGCGTTCGTTTCCAGTAACAGTTTGAATTTTTAGGTTTCACTCTGTTTTCTGCTATATAGATAGATGTGTTTGAAACTCTAAATCAAACACGGTTTGTGCTAGCTCCGTGAAACTTGACAAAATGAAGTAGTTCTAAGTTCTATCTCTATGGTTTGTTTCCTCTTGAAGTACCCCATGCAGAGACTGGCGAAGAACACTTTCGTTTGAAAGGGGTTGCCAAGCTTCCAAAAAACTACTAGTTTGCTGAAATCTCAGCAAACATTTTTTCACCAAATCTTGATGATACTTGGTGGTAATGATCAGTTCACTAATCCCACTTGGCTGCCCAACTTTCACTCTTCTAGGTTCAAGCGTTCGTTTCCAGTAACAGTTTGAATTTTTAGGTTTCACTCTGTTTTCTGCTATATAGATAGATGTGTTTGAAACTCTAAATCAAACACGGTTTGTGCTAGCTCCTTGAAACTTGACCAAATGAAGTAGTTCTAAGTTCTATCTCTATGGTTTGTTTCCTCCTGAAGTACCCCATGCAGAGACTGGCGAAAAACACTTTCGTTTTTAGGGGGTTGCCAAGCTTCCAAAAAACTACTAGTTTGCTGAAATCTCAGCAAACATTTTTTCACCAAATCTTGATGATACTTGGTGGTAATGATTAGTTCACTAATCCCACTTGGCTGCCCAACTTTCACTCTTCTAGGTTCAAGCGTTCGTTTCCAGTAACAGTTTGAATTTTTAGGTTTCACTCTGTTTTCTGCTATATAGATAGATGTGTTTGAAACTCTAAATCAAACACGGTTTGTGCTAGCTCCTTCAAACTTGACCAAATGAAGTAGTTCTACGTTCTATCTCTATGGTTTGTTTCCTCTTGAAGTACCCCATGCAGAGACTGGCGAAAAACACTTTCGTTTGAAAGGGGTTGCCAAGCTTCCAAAAAACTACTAGTTTGCAGAAATCTCAGCAAACATTTTTTCACCAAAACTTGATGATACTTGGTGGTAATGATCAGTTCAGTAAGCCCACTTGGCTGCCCAATTTTCACTCTTCTAGGTTCAAGCGTTCGTTTCCAGTAACACTTTGAATTTTTAGGTTTCACTCTGTTTTCTGCTATATAGATAGATGTGTTTGAAACTCTAAATCAAACACGGTTTGTGCTAGCTCCGTGAAACTTGACAAAATGAAGTAGTTCTAAGTCCTATCTCTATGGTTTGTTTCCTCTTGAAGTACCCCATGCAGAGACTGGCGAAGAACACTTTCGTTTGAAAGGGGTTGCCAAGCTTCCAAAAAACTACTAGTTTGCTGAAATCTCAGCAAACATTTTTTCACCAAATCTTGATGATACTTGGTGGTAATGATCAGTTCACTAATCCCACTTGGCTGCCCAAATTTTATTCTTCTAGGTTGAAGCTTTCGTTTCCAGTGACTGTTTGAATTTTTAGGTTTCACTCTGTTTTCTCCAACATAGATAGCTGTGTTTGGAATTCTAAATCAAACACGGTTTGTGCTAGCTCCTTGAAACTTGACCAAATGAAGTAGTTCTAAGTTCTATCTCTATGGTTTGTTTCCTCTTGAAGTACCCCATGCAGAGACTGGCGAAAAACACTTTCGTTTTAAAGGGGTTGCCAAGCTTCCAAAAAACTACTAGTTTGCTGAAATCTCAGCAAACATTTTGTCACCAAATCTTGATGATACTTGGTGGTAATGATCAGTTCACTAATCCCACTTGGCTGCCCAACTTTCAATCTTCTAGGTTCAAGCGTTCGTTTCCAGTAACAGTTTGAATTTTTAGGTTTCACTCTGTTTTCTGCTATATAGATAGATGTGTTTGAAACTCTAAATCAAACACGGTTTGTGCTAGCTCCGTGAAACTTGACAAAATGAAGTAGTTCTAAGTTCTATCTCTATGGTTTGTTTCCTCTTGAAGTACCCCATGCAGAGACTGGCGAAGAACACTTTCGTTTGAAAGGGGTTGCCAAGCTTCCAAAAAACTACTAGTTTGCTGAAATCTCAGCAAATATTTTTTCACCAAATCTTGATGATACTTGGTGGTAATGATCAGTTCACTAATCCCACTTGGCTGCCCAACTTTCACTCTTCTAGGTTCAAGCGTTCGTTTCCAGTAACAGTTTGAATTTTTAGGTTTCACTCTGTTTTCTGCTATATAGATAGATGTGTTTGAAACTCTAAATCAAACACGGTTTGTGCTAGCTCCGTGAAACTTGACAAAATGAAGTAGTTCTAAGTTCTATCTCTATGGTTTGTTTCCTCTTGAAGTACCCCATGCAGAGACTGGCGAAGAACACTTTCGTTTGAAAGGGGTTGCCAAGCTTCCAAAAAACTACTAGTTTGCTGAAATCTCAGCAAACATTTTTTCACCAAATCTTGATGATACTTGGTGGTAATGATCAGTTCACTAATCCCACTTGGCTGCCCAACTTTCACTCTTCTAGGTTCAAGCGTTCGTTTCCAGTAACAGTTTGAATTTTTAGGTTTCACTCTGTTTTCTCCAACATAGATAGCTGTGTTTGGAATTCTAAATCAAACACGGTTTGTGCTAGCTCCTTGAAACTTGACCAAATGAAGTAGTTCTAAGTTCTATCTCTATGGTTTGTTTCCTCTTGAAGTACCCCATGCAGAAACTGGCGAAAAACACTTTCGTTTGAAAGGGGTTGCCATGCTTCCAAAAAACTACTAGTTTGCTGAAATCTCAGC